>NC_053028.1:532015602-532200417 GCF_003073215.2 Triticum urartu | reverse complement strand
AGAGATATGATGCATTGTGATAATAAGCTAAATTAAGAGAAGAAACGGCCGAATTTATTCCGTGACCAAAAAAATGGCAGGTCAATGATTCCTCCTTAAACTAAATGGAAGAACGGCACGTATTGTGTTGGTTCCACTTATGAAACCAAAAAAAGGGTCAATGTGTGGTTGTTGCTTGCAGGCTAGCTCGCGGACGGCAACCTTAGCGTGTTTCAACAAATTAAGATACCCGATACCAATAGCAGGCCGATCTTCTTTAGTTGAGGCTACCGGCGGTTCGTCCAAGGTGCTGTTACTAGCATCAGGTCTATACAAATCATGCTAACCTTAGAACTTTACGCGAGACTGTTTCTTCCAGACTTCTCTTTACATTTTCAGTATTCCATCGACAACCGTGATTTAGCAGCTTTCAGTTGGTGCTACATAGTACTGTTCGGTAACCTGTTAAGTAAGGTGAATTCATCAGCAAGAAACGGGTGGAGAAGTTTTCTACTACTCCCTCCGTTCAGAAATACTTGTTCTAGAAATGGTTGTATCTAGACTGATACAACTATTTCTAGGACAAGTATTTCCGAACGGAGGAAGTAGGCCGGATGATCGAACACAATGTCTAGAAATAGAAAAAAAATAGGAGACTCGTCGAAGGAAATTGTCAATGCTCGGGCGAATCATCCACCACCTATAATGTGATTGAACATGCACTACTAACATATTCAAGTTGTAAGGGCATTTCTAATACAGACCCTCAATTCCCCCCTATTTGTCCGGTGGACACTTTTGGCGATCCAATGTCATCCCTCAATTGTCTGTGGACACGCCCGAACTCCAAAATCACTCAATCTAGCACCAAATAAAAGAAAGAGTAGGGTAGTCCGGATGTGTCCATGGACACCGCCAACTTAGCATAGGACCCACCCCTCAAAAAAAACTTAGCATAGGACCCCACCACAAACCCCTTTTTCCCTCTCTCCTCTTTCCATTAGATAAGGAGCGGACAAGTAGGAGATTGTTGGATGGTAGTCTTGGATTGCTGACATCCGCTCAGCTGTCCAGGGAAAATCAAGATGTCCATTTGAGCTTTACTCTTGAGATGCCCCAATTATACGGAGGCTACTTTTCAAGTTGTTGGCTAACTTGATCATTTGAGTCGCCTGCAAAAAAAAAAAACCTAACCATTTAAGGCCGCTTTGGATATCATTCTTCTTGAGTGTGTTGCAAAGACTTTGAGTTAATTTGGGCTTGATGTGGTCTTTTAGTGGGCTTGGGAGCTCTTTTATCGGGATTGGGCTGCTTGAGCCGCATAGATTTGGATATGATCACACAAATATCTTGTAGATGCAAAAAAAAAAGGGAGCTCCTAGTCAGCTCTTTAAGCGCCGTCTAGGCAGCTGGCGCTCGCGTGCATTCCAGCGGGCCGCGGCCCAGTACTGCGTCACCTCGCCAGACCGCTTCGCCGGCTCGCAGGTCTGCCCGTTAGTTTTTTTCCTTTTCTTTCTCTAAAAAAGCTAGATTTTTTATTCAGTTGGTCTCCTAGGAAAAAAACTGCAGGTTTAATTTTGAAAAAAAAACATGAAATTTAAAATGTTTATTGATTTCAAAAAATAGTTCACCAATTTTGAAAAAAAGTTCATCAATTTTGGAAATAAGCTCATCAAATTTGAAAAAAGTTCATTGATATGAAAAAATAGTTCACAAATTTGAAAATGGTCCATCAATTTTGGAAATAATTTCATCAAATTTGTAAAAAAAAGGGCATCGATTTTGAAAAAAAATCATCAATTTTGAAAAAAGTTCATAGATTTTGGGAAAAAAATCATTCAAATTTGAAAAAAAAAAGTTTATTCAATGAAAAAATATCATCAAATTTGTAAAATGTTCATTGATTTTGAAAAAGATGCTCACGAATATGGAACAAGGTTCACGAATTTGAATGAAGTTCATGGATTTTGGGGAAAAAAGGTTCATCAATTTTGAAGAAGAAGTCATGGATTTTAAAAGAATTCGAGCATTTAAGAAAAATAAAAACGTTCAGAAAAAGCCACAAACTGAACAAAGAAATAAAAGGAAAGAAAAAACTGGTGGAATAGCCGAGTGGTTACTATGCTTACCTTTTTTTTGCGAGGGGAAGGAGAATTCATTAATCAAGCGGCAGCGAAGTCTGCAATACATAGGTCAGGTACCTCCTCATGTCCTGAGCGAAGCCACACCGCAGTGCGCTTCTTTATTCTACCATAGTTCGCTAGGTAATGACTAACAATGTTTTGCTCTCGCTTAATATGCTTGACTAAGAATTCCCTATTCTCCTGAAGAAGTTGTTTAATTTCTTGCACCATCATCACGTGTGCCGATCTATCCTCTCCCGTTTCAGTGATTAGCTTGACGACTTCGGAGCAGTCAGTTTGAATAACAATGGGCAGGGCTGACCACTGAATGGCAAGGGAAATGCCTTCCCAGCATGCATGTAGTTCAGACTCCAATGAAGACGCGCACCGGCACAGTTCGCGGCAAGACGAGTAGATGATCGCTCCCCTATCATCCCGAAGGACCATCCCAGCCCTCATTGTATCATCTTTCTCTGAAAATGAGCCATCAATACTTAACGCCGCCCGCCGGCGGCGCGTCCAATCCCTGCCTTTTCTTTACTACCTCGCCCGCATGTGATAATGCACGCCTCTTGTACTGAGGTACAGTCACCATCTAGCCTTTAACATGGTCACCATTGGGATTGGCCTGCAAAGCAAGTAAGGAGCATATGTAGCTGGAGAGAAACCGGGTCGATGCCTCCACTGGTGGCGGCCGTTTGTGATGGACGATCTCATTTCTCACGTGCCAGCATCGCCAAATGGTCATGAGCGTGTACAAACGCTTCTCCTCCGACAACTCCGCTAGCACTTGAAGCAACCACTCTCGCCCTGTATTCACCAGTCGTCGGACGTTCGGAATACTCCATTGCTGCGCCATTGCCTGCCACGGCGCGACTGCTCGAGGGCATCTGCAAAGAGTATGAAATGTGTCCTCCAGTTCGGTGGCACACACAGGGCAAAGATTAGGAACTTCAAATGTACGATGCTGCTTATTAACCCATGTAGGTAAGCAGTCAGTAGCCACCCGGCACGCGAACACACTTGGATTACTATGCTTACCTTCGAACGCACTTGTTGCTGGTTCAAACCAGTAGCTTGCAACCTTTTTGGGGGGTTTACAGAATTAGTATATGGGCCAGCTCAGGTAAGAGCGCCTTCAGGGCCAGTTAACAAAACGTACGTTAAGGCGCCGAATAGGAATTGCCAAAGAAAACTACAAATATCTTGTGGCGAGGAGCTGCATATGGAGAAGCTCAATGTCACATTTGACTAAGAGTCATTACGGAGCTGCATGCTGAAGTTTTGGGGATGATCCAAACAACAGCCGAATCTCACGAGCAAGCCAATTTTTTGGTGTGGTCGTCGCTGGCTGTAAACCAAACACACCCTTCTTACCACTTCATTCGCCATAAAACGGGCGCGATGACCGTTGTCGAATGCATGATCTAGCATAGTGTCCTTAGTGCCGATGGTACTAGATGTACTAGATGAAATAGGGTTATCTTGTGCCAAATAATGCATCGTATCGAAAGCTTTTTAACTAAAACGAATTGAAGGGATAGATAGAGCTTACTTCTCTCGTTTCGGAGCCATCTCAATCCATAAAAACGATGAAGAAATGAAGTAGATCGAAGAAAGGGAGTGGAGGGGATGAGAGAGGGAAGTCCTCTCTATTCTTGCGGCCACGTAGGGGAGAAGATGGAGGCTGGTTCGTGGATGGGCCCCACAACCCGGCCCTCACGGGATTAAAACTGCTGAGCACCTACCGCCGGGGTCTCGAGCGGTAGGGTTGTACATGCTACCGCCAAGGTCCCCGAGATGGCTGCCGTTTACTGCAGCTAACATGGATGAATGGGTTGCTTGTACAACCCTACCGCCAGCCTCTGGGGTCATATCAGGCTGAATTGGCCACGATAGGCAGGCAATGACCCGGAGAGGAGGTAATTCTGGGACACTTTTTGCAGAATAATTACATTGGAACGACATCGCCATGTAATTGGTGCACAACGTTGGAACGATTTAGAGCGTTAGATCAGGAGATCCACCCGGTACATAATTGAGGACCAGGCAAATAATAACTCACTACAGTGCACCCTACACTAAGCAAAATTTCCTTCATTTCTGTTTACTCAGTCAGTTTCACATGCCCGTCTTTGATCCGTTTACAGTTTTTTTCATATTTCTGGTATCGTTCCGCCACATGTCGATTGACATATGGACGCATTTAAAGGTACAAGTTTCCTTGTTGCAAGGAAGTCATCTTCGGCATCCATGGATTTCCCAGCTTTGCTAGTTGAACAGTTCTTCGCCACAACCCCCCCTGCACAATGATCCAGAAACATAAATTGCCACAGGCAACAAATAGCAATAGAAGACAACGTATATAGATGGTGCAATATGATTCTGGTAAGAGGTTCACAAATGAGTTTCAATATCCTTTTTTTCTTAAGCTACATAAATCCACAAGTGTAGAACTAGGGCAAGAAAAATCATCGATCACCGTATGTGGAAATATCATCATCTGACCCCTTTTGAGCTCACAAGGTCAACACTGATACAGAGTAGCCTTTCACCATTATCCATTCTAATTAAACAACAAAAGAAAAATACTAGTATGCAGTTCTCACCTAACTGGCAGTAATGGCCTGTAATATCCAGTCTTGTGGTATCATATGTCCATTAAGATGGCATATCACCAAGAACCTCATGCACAAAGAGATCCTGCAACTCTAGGTATTTACTTCTCCATTCTGTACCCTGTTGGTTTGGTACGCCATTCAGAGTGCTCACCCCAGAATCAAATAACCTAGAATTGCCATGCTGCTGGACCAAAGTATAACAATAAGATACAACACAAAGAAACATGAAAATAGAAGGTTAATAAATGTGTTACACAGAATATAAGGGAATACGAAAATCAGCTGACCTGCTGTGCATCCAAGAGCTGCTCTAGAAGGTTAGAGCTGAGATTTCCAGCAATATGAACATCATTTTCAGGGTTGGGCAGAATTACAGCCCGTGGTTCAACTTCGCCACTCGCTGCAAACACTTTACGCAATGGTTGTAAAGGTGGCAGATTTAATCTTTTGGGTGTTACTATGAGAACATTAGTTACTGGACCTGTGAGACAGGATTTTTATCAAAATCTCTGAAGACAATTTTCCCTAGGCATGATTCAGAAATTATATGCATAGCCAAATGGCATAATAAAACATTATAGTATGGCAATTAATTGAAACAGGTTCACAGAACAAATGTGAGTGTACCATGGGATATATTATATTTTATCACGAGAGATGAACCTCGCACAAAAGGGCGATTGGCTTCAGTGCTCCACATTTGAAAGACTTGTGACTATAAATAAACAAAAATAAAGTACCAAAGCACCTAAACAGTTGCATCAGTTGAGTTGTCAAGGGGTATTCAATTTGTTCACTCTTGCATACATTTACACCAGTTGAGTTGTCAAGCAAAACAATCAAGTCAAGTAAATGAATGGTGAAAATCACTCTGGTAATCGCAAAATAATGTATGCAGTTAGCCACCTGTTACTCCCTACTGCTATTGATCGCTCACGCCTTTACTCCGTTTGAGTTTTTACTCATCAGACATGACAAGGAAATTAATGGCTTGCGCGTACGGACACTGAGCGCACATGGCAGGGGCTGGACCTGCAGTTTTCGTTGGAAGAGCGTGCCCTCTTTCATGCCTCCACGACCATGGCCATTGGGGACGGATCGACCGCCCTCTTTTGGGAGGACCGCTGGCTCGGCGGCCTGTCCGTCCGTGAGCTTGCGCCCATGCTCTTCCAGTGCATTCCCAAGCATCGCCGGAAAGTGAGAACGGTGGCAGAGGCCTTGGCCGGCAACAGCTGGGCGCGCGACATCCGTGGGCTGCTCGGCCTTCCCGAGATTGGACAGTACCTGAAGCTCTGGCACCTTGTGCAGCACGTTGAGCTGTCCAGCGAGCCGGACAAGCTGCTCTGGAGCTGGACCGCTAACGGCGTGTAAACTGCTCAGTCCTGCTACCGGGCAACCTTCCAGGGCGCGACGGGCTGCCACTCCTGGAAACTCATTTGGAGGAGCTGGGCACCGCCAAGGGTGAAATTTTTCCACTGGCTGGCCTGCCAAGATCGCTGTTGGACCACGGAGCGGCTTGCACGCCGTGGCCTGCAGCACCACCCGCGATGCCTCCTATGCGACCAAGAGCCGGAAACGATCAGACACCTGATGCTCGCGTGCCCCTTCACTAGGCACACATGGCATGAGATCCTAGCTTGGCTGCGCTTGCCGGCGCCGACGCCCGAGCACGACGACTCCATCATGGACTGGTGGCTGCGCGCAAAGGACTCCACACCGCCAGCGCTCCGCAAGGCGCTCAAATCCGTGGCGCTTTTGGTGCCGTGGATGATCTGGAAGCATAGGAACGCGTGCGTTTTTTACCATGTGAGCCCATCGCTCAATGAGCTTGTCGACCGGATCAAGGACGAGGCCCGATGTTGGGCAAAGGCCGGGGCTCAAGGGCTCAGGGTTGTTTTGCCATCATCATGGGATGTCCACTGATCATCCGACAACTGTGTAAATCTGCCTCCTAGGAGGATGTAAATTCCCTATCTTTCCAATGCAATGAAACGCAAAGGCCATTTGCGTTCTCTCGAGAAAAACAGTTCTCCACCATACCCTTGCTACACCACAATCAGTTGCACCAGCTTGCTGTGCTGTTATAGCATATCCCTTGTTACTGGGGCTATTGTGCACAACAAAAGTTAAATGGTTCCATCGTGCGTGCATGAAGGACATAGAATGACATGTTCTCCAGCATGAATTACAAACTATCACACAGATCAAATGAACACTTGAACACTTGCCATCACCATTTAGTAAAAAGTAGGACTTGGCTTTGGGTCTGTCGTGATACTACAGACGATTAACTCAATATGACACTACTGGTCTGTTTGGTTGGGGACTAAAATTGCCACACCTAAGTTGAGGTGCTAGCCCACACCTGTGGCACGCCACAGAAAGTGTGGCGGGCTAAACGAACGCCACACATTTGGCGAGAATCTCTGCTGCAGAAGCTCTTTTGCGCTGTGGCTAGCCAACCTTCATGCAGAACCAAACACCTGCCTAGGGAAGCGTGGCCCACCACAGCTTTGGAGTGGCGATGTATGGCTGAGAACCAAACAGCCCCTACAATACAGGAAAGTATCGAAATAAAAAAATTCCCTTGCATCTTTTCATAACTACCTTAAGTTAAAGATACTCAAGTTTTCTCCATGGTGACTGGTGAGTGGTGAGTACTCATGCAAATCAAAGTTGTTAACCCGTAATGCTTACATCAGCTGTCCATAGGTAAATTATCCCTGTACACCAGTATGTGCAGGGTGCATACAATGCAAACTTCAAATGTTCTCGATATACATCTTTAATGGAATTAATGCGGTAAACCTACAACCAATACTAGAAAGGCAACAAACTAGACGTGTCTCAATCTATTGAAGGTGCAGACATTTAATAACATTTCATTTGCTTTTTCTAATAGGAATATTTCTACTTTCTGGTCACCATTAAGCATGCTATACAAGCAAGCAAGGCAACAAGCTAGACATACATGTCAATCTACTGAAGATGCCAGCATTAAATAGCACATCTCATTTGCTTCTTCCAACAGGAGTGTTTCTAATAGTCACAATTAAGCATGGTCACGACCATCAACTTCTCTCACACACAGAAAAACAACTCCATAGTCCACGATAATGCAGAATACTTATCAAACAGGTTCAAACTTTTCACATTTTCTACATAAGGTCTGGAGAGCAAAAGTTCAAGTGTGGAAATAAACTACGAACCTTGGGAGTGTTTGAATTTCCGGGTTACTTGCTGACTTCTGGTATCCCAAACCCGAACATTACCATCCTCCGAACCAGAGACTAGTAGAAGGCCATCTGTACTTGATGTTAAGCTCGTTACCGCCTTGCTGAACAAATTACACAAATCACCAGGATCAATTAAAGAAATTTTGCAACACAAATAACAGAATATTTGAAATGAAGCGACTCAAACTAAACAGCGTATTTGTTGAGATCTTAGTTTATCTTGTACCACTAACCAAAGTACATATATCTCCAGTAAACGGTAAACTAAACTATATACGGTGAGTTATGAAGTATTGGTCGAATGAAATAATACAAGTTCAAGCATTGTGTGAATAAAAGTTCTTGCACATTTCTTTATTGCTCCCAGGCACCTATACCAGTACCCGAGCACAGCACAACCAAATCTAGTACCAGTTAACAGGACATACTCTCCTTGATCAAGAGACCATTCAAACATTTCTGTTTACAACTTCAAGTTCATGGACCAAGCAGCTTATCGCCTCAATTTTCGCCAGAAGTTCACCAGCAGACTAAAACATGGGCAGCAGCAACGGGAAGGATGTGCAGCCCATGGGGCAGCGACAGTCCTCCTGCAACTCGGATATAGCAACCAGAAGGAGAGTTCAATTGGTGTATTTTTCAGACCTACTTCCCATCTAGTAGTGGTGTAGAGGTTAGTAAGTACTAGGTCAAAGCAAGGACAAGTGAGTTAAGTTATGAGTACTAAGGTTGAGTCCTCATAGCTACTGGCATGTAATTCGTCAAAAGACAAGCCTCAAACAGATAACTCGTCTATATATGTTATTTGTCAACCCTTCTAGTCCTCTCACTGCAATCAAGTGTGTCTCTCCTTTTAAAAGCCCAATCCCCTTCGCGGCATGTCGTCCAGCAATCTTCTGCACAGTACTGATACCAAGGTGAACTAACTTTCCACAAGTTAGAATAATGCTTACTCTGACATATAGTTGATATCAAAAGCAACAGCCAGTTATTGTTAAGCATATTTGCATACAACACACTAACACATTTTATGCATATGGATTGTACTTCACTAATACTAGGGTATAAAATTATAGCATAAATACAAAATCAAGCAAAGTACAACAGTAAGAACAACAAAATAAGCTGCATTGATTTAGCCAGAGAGTGAAATGGCAAATTCAGATCTCAAGCCCAGTTACAGCACAAGCAAACAGGACAATTTTTTAACCAGTCTACGCATAGATGACATAAGAGAATCTCTGATCTACGTATTGGAGCTACTTATATCATCACATGATAAAAGAGACACACTAAGGAAAAACTAGGACAGTAAGCAAACCTGTGGTCATCCAGAATACCAAGAATAGACAAATCATCACGGCCCTGAGAGGAGACATCAACACCCATAGCAGTAACATATATCTTTCCATCTCTACCACCAGCATAGAAAATATGACTTCTTGGGTCTATTTCGACAGAATCAATAACAGCAGGAAATGAAATACTTCTCAGCATTCTGCCCTCTGATAGACTCCATATCTGGGCAAAGATAACAAATATATGAGCATTGAGATCCTTCATTATCTCACAACTAAAAAGCAAAAGAAGTAATTGAGCACACACTTTACATGTACGATCCTCTGAAGATGACAAAGCAATTGCTCCATGAAAACAAGCAATATCAGTTACAGGAAGTGTGTGCTGATTAAAGTTGTATAGGTATGGTGTCTTTGCCTCAAACCTTGATTGCTCATCAAGCATCCTGCAATCAACACCAATTAACCCGGTCAAACAAAATACAAAATAGTTCACCCAACTTTTACCCTCATCAAACTACATACGTGAGCAGATCCCAAACTTTGATGCTCCCATCCTCGGACGCCGAGACAAGCAACATGTCATACAGGGCTAGGCACCTAACATCACGATAGTGAGCATGCCATCGGACAAGCAGCTCTCCACTAGCCACCTACACAAAGCACACAAAATTTAACATGTGTAAGCTGGAACAACTTTTCAATAACAGTTCCCACCACACCACCTAGAGACCACAATCCCCTCACCTCCCAAAAGAATATGTCACCGGACACACCGCCGCCGATGAGATAGTTCCCCTCTGGATCAGCAATGAGCGCGCGGATTGGCTCGGCGGGGAAGCTCTTCACAGCCACCTGAGGCTGCAACAGGAACCGACAACACAAGCTCAGCCTAGGGTTTCGAGTTCAAGTAAATGAAGTCCGGTTTGTGAAGAGTGCTTACCTTGTCCCAGTGGTAGTAGTGGATGGGGGCGGAGTTGCCGGCGGCGACTTGGGCGGCGGCGAGGAAGCGACCGGCGACGGCAGCGATGGCACGTGGCCGGGAGGCGCAGGGGCGGTGGCGGATGGCCTCGGCCCCCGTGCGGAGGTCCCACGCGGCCACGCCGGCGTCGGTGGAGGAGGCCGCAAGCACCAGTTGCGACGGCGGCGCCATGGGAGTGGGGAGAGGAGGCTAGGGTTTAGGGTTTCCTAAACTGAAAAGCGGACTGGTTCTGAAATTTGAAAGGCAAGTGGACTTCGTCGCACATCCCGAGCAACTTCTAGCAGGTTCACCCCTTTTTCTTTCTAAAAATCAGATGTTAAAAAAAACGCATACTATCAAATCCTCAATAACTTGCTCTATCCCTAAAAGTTTGGGTGCTGCTACGCGTCCGCCGCCGGATCCGCCACCTCACAAGCCGTCAAATCTGATGGTAGTAGATGAAAAGGGGGAAAGAATAGATACTTTGATAATGCAGGAAGCAAGAACAATAAAAATTCAGGTAGTGACAGCAGATCCTGGAGAAAAGAGGATAGCCTCGAAAACAACAGCAAAAAAGACAAGGTACGGGAGGAGGGAGAAGTTACTAGTCCACTAAAACTCACTGATGGTCGGGTATGTACAGAGAAGGGAGTTAATGATCGAGTAAAGAAACTCGGTTTTGAGGATCAGACGTCGAATGAGACCAGTACGGTTCAGGACAAAAGGGACGGTAGGGACATGTTTGTTGCAGTACAGTCTTGTACAGAAGGGTCGAGTGATGCAGATAGGCTGCCAGTAGACTCCGGCAAAGCAGCGCAAGCAGGGCCTGAGGTCAGCGATGTGAACACCCCCATGCACATCGACCATCGGATATCGGGAGCAGTTTAGCAGAGTCCAGGGAAGATAAAATAGGGCGGAGGGAGTACATGGGTACGTAAGCAGAGGAAGGTTGGGAAGGGTGTTGGTGGTATGAAGGGCAATACTATAGAGAAGACTGAATCTATGATGGGAAAACGAGGCTCTGATGAGACTGGTCTGGAAGGAGATGGGGACGGAAAGAAGTTAAAGAGGGACATAGAAGGAGTTGAGGGAGAGGGTGTTCCGATCAATGAGAAAGCGGGGCTGTCGGCACAGCTCCGCGAGCAGAAATGAGAATTGTGACGTGGAACTGCCGGGGGCTCGGGAACAGGCCGGTAGTTCGAGGTCTTCTAGAACTCTAGAAGAAGGAGGATCCCGATGTAATTTTTTTTCAAAAACTAGGATGAATAAAAATAAAGTGGAACGGCTACACCAAACCTTGGGGATGACACACCTCGTCTACAAGGTTTGTGCTGGGAAGAGTGGTGGACTATCTATGCTTTGGAAAAGAGAAGTGAACCTGAGCTTGAGATGGCTTGGAAGAATGCACATTGATGTGACGATCGAAGAAGATGATGGATACAAATGGAGACTTACAGGCATCTATGGCGAGCCTAGAACTGAACTCAGGGAAGATACGTGGCGTCTTTTACGTACACTACATCAGCAAGAAAGGCTACCCTGGATATGTATGGGGGATTTCAACAAGATCCTCTACAACTTTGAGAAGCAAGGAGGGGTGCCCAGAGCCCAAATTCAGATGGATCGTTTTCGTGATGCTTTAAATTTGTGTAACTTGAACGACCTTGGTTTCGAGGGTGATGTATTTACTTGGCGCAATAATAATTTCCGTTTGGATGGTTACATTCGTGAGCGTCTTGATAGGGCTGTTGCAAATCCTCAATGGTGTATGCGTTTTCCAGGTTACAAGGTACACAACGGCTGCCCTGAACATTCAGACCATAGCCCGATCATCCTTGATGTTCATGGTGCGACCAAGAAGAACAGACCAAAGCCGAACAACTTGAACAAGAGGTTCGAAGCTCGCTGGCTTCTTGAGGATAATTGTGAACAAGTGGTGACTGAGGCGTGGGAAGATGCAGCAAGGAGTGGTGAAGGTAAGGTGATGGAACGCCTAAAGGTAGTGTCCAGGAGGTTGGATGAATGGAGCAGAGAAGTGTTAGGAGACTTACAGAAAAGAATCGAAAAGCTATGGGCTGAATTGGAGGAATGCCGAAGAAGCAACCTTTCAGGAGTGAGTGTCAGGAAGGAGCAAGTGGTGTGATTTAAACTTGGGCGTCTTGAGGATCAGCTGGACGTGTTTTGGAAACAACGTGCACATGTGGGATGGTTGACGAAAGGGGACCGAAACACCGAGTACTTTCATGGGTTTGCCTCATCGCGGAAGAGAAACAATCAGATCACAAAGTTAAAAGGAGATGATGGGGTGGAGGTAGAAGGGGAGGAGGGCTTAAAGGCCCTCATATCTAACCATTTCTTTGGCTTGTTTACCCCCATGACAGGTGCAAATATTTGGCAAGTACTACAGCACATTCTTCCCCGAGTCACACCTGAGATGAACAACTTTTTGTTAAAAGAGTACACCGCCCAGGAAAAGTGCACTAGATGATATGGGTGATCTTAAAGCCCCAGGGGCTGATGGTATGCCGACAGTGTTCTACAAGAGATTTGCGGTACGGTGGGAGAAGTTGTGGTCCAAGAAGTTCTACACGTGTTGCAGGGCGGCAGTATACCCGACGGATGGAATGAAATTATTGTTGTGCTCATCCCGAAGGTTCGGAACCCAGAAAGGATCAAGGATCTTCGCCCTATTAGCCCGTGCAACGTGGTGTATAAACTTGTATCCAAAGTTCTTGCCAACCGACTCAAGGTGATCTTGGATGAGCTCATTTTGCCTAACCAGAGTGCATTTGTCCCGGGGCGATTGATTTCGAATAATACTATCTTGGCCTACGAGATGACACATTATATGCGTAGGAAGAGGAGTGGGAAAGATGTATACATGGTGCTCAAGTTAGATATGAGCAAAGCTTACGATCGGGTTGAGTGGCCCTTTTTGGAAGGAATGATGACACAGTTGGGCTTTGCAGGGGAGTTTGTACAACTGATTATGCAATGTGTCACCACTGTTTCATACTGGTTAGAGTGAATGGTGACTTAACCAAAACCATCGTTCCGGGCAGAGGTTTACGACAAGGCGATCCAATCTCTCCGCATCTCTTCTTAATCTGTGCTGAAGGTTTTTCAGCTTTGCTACATCATGCAGAAAGGGAAGGGCATGTACGCGGTATTCAACTTGCCCCTGAAGCTCCCCGGGTCAGTCACCTCCTTTTTGCTGACGACTCGCTACTTGTCATGGAAGCTACAGTGCACAGTGTGCAAGCCATCAACGGGATCCTACATGCATATGAGGAAAGTTTAGGACAAGTGATAAATAGAGAAAAGTCAGCTGTCATGTTCAGTACCAATGCCAAACAGTGTGTCAAAAACTTACTGTTGCAGGAACTTCAGCTAGGTGCTAAAACGAAGGAAAGCAAATATTTGGGGCTGCCAACATACATTGGAAAGTCAACGAAGAAATGCTTCACATACATTAAGGACAGCATTGTGAGCAGACTTCACGGAGGCATGGAAAGATGTTTGTCTATGGTTGGGAAGGAGGTTTATGTTAAGGCAGTTGCCCAAGCCATCCCGACCTATGCTATGGCATGCTTCGATCGTACTAAATCCTTGTGTGATGAAATAAGTCAGTTCATATGTCGGTACTGGTGGAACCAACAACCAGATGAGAGGAAAATGCATTGGGTCGGATGGGAAAAATGAAACTATCAAAGGAGGAAGGCGGTCTTGGGTTTAGAGACCTCCACTCATTTAGTTTGGCCATGCTCGCGCGTCATAGTTGGCGATTACTCCGGGCCCCGGACTCCGTTTGTACATGTGTCTTACGAGCCAAATATTACCCAAGTGGAAACTTGCTAGATGTTGAACCAATGGCAGGTATGAGCTACATTTGGTGTAGTATCTGATACGTCTCCAACATATCTATAATTTTTGATTGTTCCATGCTATTATATTATCTGTTTTGGATGTTTAATGGGCTTTATTATGCACTTTTATATTATTTTTGGGACTAACCTATTAACCGAAGGCCTAGTGCAAATTGTTGTTTTTTTGCCTATTTCAATGTTTCACAGAAAAGGAATATCAAACGGAATCCAAACGGAATGAAGCCTTCGTGAGGATCTTTTTTGGAACAAACGCAATCCAGGAGACTTGGAGTGGAGGTCAAGGAAGCAACGAGGTGGCCACGAGATAGGGAGGCGCGCCCAGGGGGTAGGCGTGCCCCCCACCCTCGTGGGCCCCTCTTAGCTCCACCGACCTACTTCTTTCGCCTATATATACTCTTATACCCTGAAAACATCCAGGGGAGCCATGAAACCACTTTTCCACCGCCGCAACCTTCTGTACCCGTGAGATCCCATATGGGGACCTTTTCCGGCGATCTGCCGGAGGGGGATTCGATCACGTAGGGCTTCTACATCAACATCATAGCCTCTCCAAGGATGTGTGAGTAGTTTACCATAGACCTTCGGGTCCATAGTTATTAGCTAGATGGCTTCTTCTCTCTCTTTGGATCTCAATACAAAGTTCTCCTCAATGTTCTTGGAGATCTATTCGGTGTAATACTTTTTGCGGTGTGTTTGTCGAGATCCGATGAACTGTGGGTTTACGATCAAGATTATCTATGAACAATATTTGATTCTTCTCTGAATTCTTATATGCATGATTTGATATCTTTGCAAGTCTCTTCGAATTTTTGGTTTAGTTTGACCTACTAGATTGATCTTTCTTGCAATGGGAGAAGTGCTTGGCTCTGGGTTCCATCTTGCGGTGCTCGATCCCAGTGACAAAAAGGGAACCGACACATATTTGTATTGTTGCCATCGAGAATAAAAAAGATGGGGTTTATATCATATTGCTTGAGTTTATCCCTCCACATCATGCCATCTTGCCTAATGCGTTACTATGTTCTTATGAACTTAATACTCTAGATGCATGCTGGATAGCGATCGATGTGTGGAGTAATAGTAGTATATGCAGAATCGTTTCGGTCTACTTGATACGGGCGTGATGCCTATGTTTTTGATCATGCCTAGATATTCTCATAACTATGCACTTTTCTATCAATTGCTCGGCAGTAATTTGTTCACCCACCGTAATATATGCTATCTTGAGAGAAGCCACTAGTGAAACATATGGCCCCCGGGTCTACTTTACATCATATAAGTTTCCGATCTACAATTCTAGTTTACTATTTATTTTTCAATCTTTACTTTCCAATCTATACAACAAAAATACCAAAAATATTTATCTTATTAACTTTACCAGATCTCACTTTTTGCAAGTGGTCGTGAATGGATTGACAACCCCTTTATCGCGTTGGTTGCAAGGTTCTTATTTGTTTGTGTAGGTACTAGGCGATTTGCGTGTAGTCTCCTACTGGATTGATACCTTGGTTCTCAAAAACTGAGGGAAATACTTACACTACTTTGTTGCATCACCCTTTCCTCTTCAAGGGAAAACCAACTCATGCTCAAGAGGTAGCAAGAAGGATTTTTGGCGCCGTTGCCGGGGGGGGGGGGGGGTTCTACGCTCAAGTCAAGACATACCAAGTACCCATCATAAACTCTTCTCCCTCGCGTTACATTATTTGCCATTTGCCTCTCGTTTTCCTCTCCCCCACTGCACAAAATTTGCCTTTTCTTCGCCCTTCTTCTGTTCGTCCTTCTGTTTGCTCATGTTACCATGTGCCTTCTATTAGCTTGCATCTTCGCTTGCTAAATATCTATTGTTATGGATCCTCATCCTCTTGCTAATCTTTTTAAAAGATCCAATTATGATGAACCAATTGCTAGTGAGTTGAGTGCACTAGATTATCTTTATGAGGTTTTGCTTGAAATTCGTGAATCTGAAAATTGTGATGAAGTGCTTTATGAAGTGATTCACGATAGATCTTTGAATAAAAAGCATAATTGCAATGATGTTATTATAAATTCTATGAGTGTCAATTGTGCTAATAATATGCAAAACCCTAAGCTTGGGGATGCTAGTTTTGCTATGTCCACTACTTGTTGCGATGATCATGATTAGGGTGATTCTTCTTATGATCTTGAAAATTTATTTAAGCCCCATGATGAATATGAGATTGATAATAGTGTTTGCAATATTATTGGAAGTGGGTTTGGAAGAGTGTCAACTTTAGATCCCACATATTTGGATAATGTTCAATCTTATGAAATTTTTGATAAAGGTGGGTTTGGAGAGGCCATGACTTCAGTTAATGTTAATCCCACTATTTTGGAAGAGTGTCAACTTTGCATGCATGTGGATCATGTTGAAAATATTTTATGTGGTAGCTATTTTGTTGAATTTGCTTATGATCCCACATGTAATTATTATGAGAGAGGAAATATGATTGTAGAAATTTTCATGTTACTAAATTACCTCTCGTTCTGTTGAGATTGCTATTGTTTCTTTCCGCTTCCTTGCATATGCTAGTTTTTTGCTTGCTATGATAATTTGTTTGCCTATAAGCTGCTTATGCATATGAAGTATGTTAGACTTAGATGTGTTTGTCACGTGTTTCATGATGCTCTCTTTGTGCTTCAATTCTTGTCTTTCATGTGAGCATCATTGAATTTGTCAATGCATAGCTAGGGGCGTTAAACGATAGCGCTTGTTTGGAGGAAACTCAATTTTATTTTTATTCTTTACCTTTTGTTCCTGTTTAGTAATAAATAATTCATCTACCCTCTGTTTAGATGTGGTTTTATGTTTTAATTAGTGTTTGTGCCAAGTAAAGCCTTTAGGATCTTCTTGGGTGATTGTTGTTTGATCTTGCTGAAAAAAATAGAAAGTATGCGCTCATGAGAATAATTTTCATTTTTACCAGAGAGTGATAAAATACCAATTCCAACTGCAGTAGATCAATATGCAAATTATTTAGGTCTTCCTATTTTTTTCAGAATTTTTGGAGTTACGTAAGTATTCGAAACTTCTAGATTGCTACAGACTGTTCTGTTTTTGACAGATTATGTTCTTCGTGTGTTGTTTGCTTATTTTGATGAATCTATGGCTAGTATCGGGGGGTATGAACCATATAGAAGTTGGAATACAGTAGGTTTAACACCAATATAAATAAAGAATTATTCCATTACAATACATTAAAGTGGTGGTTTGTTTTCTTATACTAACAGAGCTCATGAGATTTTCTGTTGAGTTTTGTGTTGTGAAGTTTTCAAGTTTTTGGGTAAAGATTTGATGGATTTTGGAACAAGGAGTGGCAAGAGCCTAAGCTTTGGGATTTCCAAGGCACCCCAAGGTAAAATTCAAGGACAACCAAAAGCCTAAGCTTGGGGATGCCCCGGAAGGCATCCCCTCTTTCGTCTTTGTCTATCGGTAACTTTACTTGAGACTATATTTTTATTCACACATGATATGTGTTTTGCTTGGAGCGTCTTGTATGATTTGAGTCTTTGCCTTTTATTTTACCACAATCATCCTTGTTGTACACACCTGAAAGGACATGTGGTGCCCCCATGTGTGGTTTTGGTAATTGATGACATTCTCTGTGGACTAATGGTTGCATTGAGTTATATTGAAGAATTTGTCCATAGGCACTTCTTGAAGTCCATGTGTTGGTTTCAAGGAGTTTATGTGTTTACCAAGGTGATATTAAGGAATTATTCAAAGATTGGTCATGTGAGAGTTGAGCTTATTGCAAGCATGTCTTGAAGAAGAAGATTGTGTGATCATTCATGCTTACCTTCAAGGCATCATCCAAATGAAGAGAGTTGGAAAGGTTCAAGGTTGATCAAGACTAAGTCAAGAGTGAATCAAGTTGATCAAATCACAAAGCGTAGAAGATGTACCGAGAGGGATCAAGTGATCCCATGGTATGGTAAGCATTGACCATTACGCTTTGTGTACTAACCCATAGTCTTCGTGAGAGTTCTTTGTGGGGTTAGGTTGCGGTGTGCACGTTCAAGTGATGCATCACCGAAGAGATCAAGTGCTTGAATATTGTCATCCATTGTGGTGACAATGGACTTTTGAAGATGTGTCGAAATGTGGCTCACCCATAATGGAGTATGGGGGAGCAATCTACTAGTCTTCACCGAGCCAACGCAATCAAGAAAGGTGGTCCTACTTGAGGAAGTCAAGATCGTCTACATCTAGCTCAAGTGGACTTTGTGCAAGGCAAAGGTTTGGCCTTGATAGGTTCTCTATTTTACCGTTCTCATGGTGGTAGTTTGGAGACCGGGTTATAGGATCGTTTGCCGTACTATCAAGGGGGGCTCTCAAGTGAGTAGCTTGATCGTATCGTTCATAGAGAGATCAAACCATTGCATTCTTGCATCATCTTTCTTGGTTCTTGTTTGGTTTTATCCTTGTGAGGTTTTGAGCTTACGGTCATCTTCTTGACAAGCTCAAGTTCATCGAAAACGGAGTTCACATGCTTCTTCTATTGCGTTTTCGGTGTTGGAGGTTTTACCGGTCTCATTCAAGGAAGGGTTCTCACCATTTTCTTATGGGCCTTTTCTTATTTGCTTCTTATTGTTATTTATATCAATATTGTGTTATCCCTTGTCGCTAGCTTTCCAACAAACTTGGTTTCGTTGAATTTGGAGTCCGTTTGCAGAAGTTGTGCCAGTTTTGGTCTCCTTATAAAAGCTGCAGCGGTACTACCGCTCGCGGGAGCGGTACTACCGCTTTGAGGGGATGTGATTTTTTTACTATCGCTCTTGGGAGCGGTACTACCGCGGCTACTTCCGTGGCTACTTTCGCTCCGGACCAAAAACTCGTCACAAGTCCAGCGGTGGTAGGCACAGATGTATTTTTTTAGTACCGCTTGCAAGCAGTAGTACCGCTACCCTTTGAGGTAGTACCGCTACCCCTAGCGGTAGTACCGTGAGGACGAGCGGTAGTACCGCTCTGTGCGGGCTGTGAGCATAACGGTTGGATTTTTTCCCACCTATAAAAGGGAATCTTCTTCCCCAATGAACCTTATCTTTTGAGCTCGTGTTCTTCCCCCATTATTGACCTTCTTCGAGCTTGCTTTCTCTCAATCCCTCCATGGATTCTTGCTAGTTTTTGGGGGAAAAGAGAGAGGAGATCTAGATCCACATTTCCACCAATCACTTTCTCCTCTATGTGAGGGGAACCCCTTGGATCTAGATCTTGGAGTTCTTGGTGTTCTCCTTCTTGTTCTTCCTCTCATTTTCCTCCCTAGCATTAGTTGCTTTGGTGGGATTTGAGAGAGAAGGACTTGGGCACTTCATGTGCCCTTGCCATTGCATTTGGTGCATCTTTGAGTTCTCCACGGTGATACGTGGAAGTTACAAGTTGAGAAGCTTATTACTCTTGGGTGCTTGGTACCCTTTGATACGTCCATTTTGCATCATGCTTTTATATCAATATTTATTGCATTATGGGTTGTTATTACACATTATGTCACAATACTTATGCCTATTCTCTCTTATTTTACAAGGTTTACATGAAGGGGGAGAATGCGGGCACCTGGAATTATGGGCTGGAAAAGGAGCAAATATTAGAGACCTATTCTGCACATCTCCATAAGTCCTGAAATTTCATGGGAGCATGTTTCAGAATATATAAAAAATATTGGGCGAAGGAAGTACCAGATGGGGGCCACCCACCATCCACGAGGGTGGGGGCACGCCCTACCCCCTGGGCGCGCCCCCTGCCTCGTGGGCCCCCTGGCAGCCCTCTGGTGCCCATCTTTTGCTATATGAGGTCTTTCGTCCGGAAAAAAATCATAAGCAATCTCACGGGACGAAACTCCGCCGCCACGAGGCGGAACCTTGGCGGAACCAATCTAGGGCTCCAGCGGAGCTATTCTGTCGGGGAACTTCCCTCCGGGAGGGGGAAATCATCACCATCTTCATCATCATCAATCCTCTCATCGGGAGGGGGTTAATCTCCATCAACATCTTCACCAGCACCATCTCATCTCAAACCCTAGTTCATCTCTTGTATCCAATCTTTGTCTCAAAACCTTAGATTGGTACCTATGGGTTGCTAGTAGTGTTGATTACTCCTTGTAGTTGATGCTAGTTGGTTTATTCGGTGGAAGATCATATATTCAGATGCTTTATGCATATTGATACCCCTCTGATTATGAACATGAATATGATTTGTGAGTAGTTATGTTTGTTCCTGAGGACATGGGAGAAGTCTTGCTATAAGTAGTCATGTGAATTTGGTATTCGTTCGATATTTTGATGAGATGTATGTTGTCTTTCCTCTAGTGGTGTCATGTGAACGTCGACTACATGACACTTCACCATTGTTTGGGCCTAAGAGAAGGCATTGGGAAGTAATAAGTAGATATGATGGGTTGCTAGAGTGATAGAAGCTTAAACCCTAGTTTATGAGTTGCTCCGTAAGGGGCTGATTTGGATCCATATGTTTCATGCTATGGTTAGGTTTACCTTAATACTTCTTTTGTAGTTGCGGATGCTTGCAAGAGCGGTTAATCATAAGTGGGATGCTTGTCCAAGGAAGGGCAGTACCCAAGCACCGGTCCACCCACATATCAAATTATCAAAGTACCGAACGCGAATCATATGAACGTGATGAAAACTAGCTTAACGATAATTCCCATGTGTCCTCGGGAGCACTTTCCTTTATATAAGAGTTTGTCCAGGCTTGTCATTTGGTACAAAAAGGATTGGGCCATCTTGCTGCACCTTATTTACTTTTATTACTTGTTACCTGTTACAAATTACCTTATCACAAAACTATCTGTTACCAATAATTTCAGTGCTTGCAGAGAATACCTTACTGAAAATTGCTTATCATTTCCTTCTGCTCCTCGTTGGGTTCGACACTCTTACTTATCGAAAGGACTATGATAGATCCCCTATACTTGTGGGTCACCAAGACTCTTTTCTGGCACCGTTGCCGGGGAGTGAAGCGCCTTTGGTAGGTGGAATTTGGTAAGGAAAAATTTATATAGTGTGCTAAAATTTACTGTCACTTGTTACTATGGAACATAATCCTTTAAGGGGCTTGTTCGGGGTATCTTCACCCCGACCAGTAGAGCAAAGAGTTGCTCCTCAACCTACTGAACCTACTGAAAATGTTTACTTTGAAATTCCTTCGGGTATGATAGAGAAACTGCTAGCTAATCCTTTCATAGGTGATGGAACATTACATCCTGATTTGCACCTAATCTATGTGGATGAAGTTTGTGGATTATTTAAGCTTGCAGGTATATGCCCGAGGATGTTATCAAGAAGAAGGTCTTCCCTTTATCTTTGAAGGGAAAGGCCTTGACATGATTTAGGCTATGTGATGATATGGGATCATGGAACCACAAGGATTGAAATTGGAATTTCATCAGAAGTTTTATCCTATGCATCTTGTTCATCGTGATCATAATTATATATATAATTTTTGGCCTCGCGAAGGATAAAGCATCGCTCAAGCTTGGGGAAGGCTTAATTCAATGTTATATTCATGCCTCAATCATGAGCTATCAAGAGAAATTATTATTCAAAAATTTTATGCTCGACTTTCTCTCAGTAATCGCTCCATGCTCGATACTTCTTCTACTGGCTCTTTTATGATGAAGACTATTGTACTCAAATGAGATTTATTGGAGAGAATTAAACGCAACTCTGAAGATTGGGATCTCGACAAAGGTAAGGAGTCAGGTATAACCCCAAAGTTTTATTGTGTTAAATCTTTTATGGATACCGATGCCTTTCATGAATTTAGCACTAAATATGGACTTGACTCTGAGATAGTAGCTTCTTTCTGTGAATCCTTTGCTACTCATGTTGATCTCCCTAAGGAGAAGTCGTTTAAATATAATCCTCCCATTGAAGTAAAAGTAGTTGCACCTATTAAAGTTGAAGAAAAGACTATCACTTATAGTGACTCTGTTGTTCCTACTGCTTATATCGAGAAACCACCTTTCCCTACTAGAATAAAGGATCATTCTAAAGTTTCAACTGTAGTTCGTAAGAGTAATACTAGGACACCTACACCCTCTGAGCAAATTAAAGTTGAACCTAGTATTGCTACGGTTAAGGATCTCTTGGCCGATAATATTGATGGGCATGTTATTTACTTCTGTGATGAAGCTGCCAGAATTGCTAGACCCGATACTAAAAATAAACATAGATCTGTTGTAGGCATGCCTGTTATTTCTGTTAAAATAGGAGATCATTGCTATCATGGCTTATGTGATATGGGTGCTAGTGCAAGTGCAATACCTCATTCCTTATATAAAGAAATTATGCATGATATTGCACCCGCTGAGATAGAGGAAATTAATGTTACAATTAAGCTTACCAATAGAGACACTATTTCACCACTTGGGATTGTTAGAGATGTTGAAGTCTTGTGTGTGAAAGTTAAATATCCTGCTGATTTTCTTGTTCTTGGTTCCCCACAAGATAACTTTTGTCCCATTATATTTGGTAGACCCTTCTTGAATACTATCAATGCTAAGATAGATTGCAAAAAGGATATAGTTACTATTGGTTTGGAGGATATGTTGAAGGAAATATGCCCTAGAGGCAATAATAAAGTTATTATTTATTTCCTTATATAATTATAAATGTTTATTATTCATGGTAGAATTGTATTAACCGGAAACATGATACATGTGTGAATACATAGACAAACAGATTGTCACTAGTATGCCTCTACTTGGCTAGCTCGTTTATCAAAGATGGTTATGTTTCCTAGCCATAGACATGAGTTGTCATTTGATTAACGGGATCACATCATTAGGAGAATGATGTGATTGACTTGACCCATTCTGTTAGCTTAGCACTTGATCGTTTAGTATGTTGCTATTGCTTTCTTCATGACTTATACATGTTCCTATGACTATGAGATTATGCAACTCCCGTTTACTGGAGGAACACTTTGTGTGCTACCAACATCACAACGTAACTGGGTGGTTATAAAGGTGCTCTACAGGTGTAACCGAAGGTACTTGTTGAGTTGGCGTATTTTGATATTAGGATTTGTCACTACGATTGTCGGAGAGGTATCTCTTGGCCCACTCGATAATGCACATCACTATAAGCCTTGCAAGCATTGTAACTAATGAGTTAGTTGCGGGATGATGTATTACGGGATGAGTAAAGAGACTTGCCGGCAACGAGATTGAACTAGGTATTGAGATACCGACGATCGAATCTCGGGCAAGTAACATACCAATGACAAAGGGAACAACGTATGTTGTTATGCGGTTTGACCGATAAATATCTTCATAGAATATGTGGGAGCCAATATGAGCATCCAGGTTCCGCTATTGGTTATTGACCGGATGAAAGGATCGATATGGTTGACTAGAGGGGGGGGGGTGAATAGGCAACTACCAATTTTTAGCTTTTATTTACCAAATTAAACTTTGCATCAAAGTAGGTTGTCTAGATGTGCAACTAGGTGAACAAACTATATGATGCAACAACAACAAGCACACAAGCAAGCAAGGGAACAAACACTAAAGAGCTTGCACAAGTAAAGGTAAGAGATAACCAAGAGTGGATCCGGTGAAGACGAGGATGTGTTACCGAAGTTCCTTCCTTTTGAGGGGAAGTACGTCTCCGTTGGAGCGGTGTGGAGGCACAATGCTCCCCAAGAAGCCACTAGGGCCACCGTATTCTCCTCACGCCCTCACACAATGCGAGATGCCGTGATTCCACTATTGGTGCCCTTGAAGGCGGCGACCGAACCTTTACAAACAAGGTTGGGGCAAACTCCACAACTTAATCGGAGGCTCCCAACAAGACCACGAAGCTTCACCACAATGGAATATGGCTCCGAGGTGACCTCAACCGTCTAGGGTGCTCAAACACCCAAGAGTAACAAGATCCGCTAAGGATGAGTGGGGGAATCAAAAATCTCACGGTGGAAGTGTAGATCGGGGCCTTCTCAACCACTCCCGAGCAAATCAACAAGTTTGGTTGGCTAGGGAGTGAGATCGGGCGAAAATGGAGCTTGGAGCAATAATGGGGCTTTAATGGTGGAAGAGGTAGGTCAAAGGGGGGAAGAAGACACCCTTTTATAGTGGGGGGGAACAATCCAACCGTTACCCCCCACTCAGCCCCGCAGAGAGCGGTACTACCGCTCATAAGCGGTACTACCGCCCCTCCTCTGCGGTACTGCCGCACTAGAAGAGAAGGGGCTGGGGCTGGGACCCAGAGCGGTACTACCGCGGAGGCAGGGCGGTACTACCGCTCACCAGCAGCACTACCGCCACTACTACCGCAACTAGTACCGTAAAACCCGACACGAGAAAATGCGCACTCGAGTCGAGGCGGTAGGAGCACGGAGCCACAACAGTACTGCGGCTGAGGCCAACCAGCGGTACTACCGCTCCGAGGAGCGGTACTACCGCTTACTGAGCTTCAGCTGTACTACCACTATACTGCAGCTAGTGCCGTAAAACCCGACACGAGAAAATGCGCACTCGAGTCGAGGCGGTAGGAGCACGGAGCCGCAGCGGTACTGCAGCTGAGGCCATAAAGCGGTACTACCACTCTGAGGAGCGGTACTGCCGCTTAGTGAGCCTCAGCGGTACTACCGCTGTGGCCCGCGGTACTACCGCTGGGTCCAGAAAAAAATCACAAAGGGGAGAAAAGAGAAGCTCCAGAGAGACGGAAAGAAAATGGTGGGTGTGAGAAGAACGTGTACGTGTTGATTCCACCCAAACCATACCGAAGCAGATCCCCTCTTGATAGTACGGTGACTACTACGAAACTTAGTCCACCAACAAAGTCACGAAGGAAGCTACACCGTCTTAAGTAGAGCGCCGAGGGGAAATAATCGTTTCGTGCCGAAGGATGAATATATGAAAGAACTCAAAGCACCCGATTAGTCCGCAAATGCATTGTCATCAATCACCAAAACACCGTAGGGATAAATATGCCCTTACACCGGAGACATGTCTCGGTCATGTCTACATAGTTCTCGAACCCGTAGGGTCCGCACGCTTAAAGTTCGGTGACGATCGGTATTATGAGTTTTGTGTTTTGATGTACCGAAGGTAGTTCGGAGTCCTGGATGTGATCACGGACATGACGAGGAGTCTTGAAATGGTCGAGACGTAAAGATCGATATATTGGACGACTATGTTCGGACACCGGAAAGGTTCCGGAAGGTTTCAGACATATATCGGAGTACCGGGGGTTACCGGAACCCCCCCCGGGGGGGCTTAATGGGCCTACATGGGCCTTAGTGGAAATAGAGGGCAGCAAGGGGAGTGTGTGGCGTGCCCCCCAAGGCCCAAACCGAATTGGTTTAGGGCAAGGGGGGCCGGCCCCCTCTTTCCTTCTCCTCCTCTCCCTTTCCTCCCCCCTCTCCTACTCCTATTAGGAATAGGAGGAGTCCTACTCCTAGTGGGAGTAGGACTCCCCCTTGGCGTGCCTCTCCCTGGCCGGCCGCCTCCTCCCCCTTGCTCCTTTATATACGGGGGCAGGGGGCACCCCATAGACACAACAATTGATCATTGATCTCTTAGTCGTGTGCGGTGCCCCCCTCCACCATAATCCACCTCGATCATATCATAGCGGTGCTTAAGCGAAGCCCTGCGTCGGTAGCATCATCATCACCGTCACCACGCCATCGTGCTGACGAAACTCTCCCGTGAAGCTTTGCTGGATCGGAGCTCGTGGGACGTCATCGAGTTGAACGTGTGCAGAACTCGGAGGTGCCATGTGTTTGGTACTTGGATCGGTCGGATCATGAAGACGTACGACTACATCAACTGCATTGTGCTAATGCTTCCGCTTTCGGTCTACGAGGGTACGTGGACACACTCTCCCCTCTCATTGCTATACACCACCATGATCCTGTGTGTGCGTAGGATTTTTTTTGAAATTACTACGTTCCCCAACAGTGGCATCCGAGCCAGGTTTATGCGTAGATGTTATATGCATGAGTAGAACACAAGTGAGTTGTGGGCGATACAAGTCATACTTCTTACCAGCATGTCATACTTTGGTTCGGCGGTATTGTTGGATGAAACGGCCCGGACCGACATTACGCGTACGCTTACGTGAGACTGGTTCTACTGACGTGCTTTGCACACAGGTGGTTGGCGGGTGTCAGTTTCTCCAACTTTAGTTGAACCAAGTGTGGCTACGCCCGGTCCTTGCGAAGGTTAAAACAGAACTAACTTGACAAACTATCGTTGTGGTTTTGATGGGTAGGTAAGAACGGTTCTTGCTCAGCCCATAGCAGCCACGTAAAACTTGCAACAACAAAGTAGAGGACGTCTAACTTGTTTTTGCAGGGCATGTTGTGATGTGATATGGTCAAGACATGATGCTATATTTTGTTGTATGAGATGATCATGTTTTGTAACCGAGTTATCGGCAACTGGCAGGAGCCATATGGTTCTCGCTTTATTGCATGCAATGCAATCGCCCTGTAATTGCTTTACTTTATCACTAAGCGGTAGCGATAGTCGTAGAAGCAATAGTTGGCGAGACAACAACGATGCTACGATGGGGATCAATACTACAAAAAAAAATACACTTCCGTGATGATACGTGTTTGTCACAGTAGGTCGCTTTTTTTGTCATGCATGTACATCCATGACAAATTTATGATAGAATCAAGATAGTCATACCTGTGCTGTCATAGAAGTGTTCCATGACATTACCAAAATTATCATCACGGAAGTGTCCACTTCCATGACGATAAATCGCGCGTCACAGAAGTGCTTTCGTCAAGGGTGACCAACACGTGGCATCCACCGTAACGGAACGTTGTTAAGCTATCGGGTCGGGTTTTGGATCCGATAACCCATTAACAGCCCCGACCAATGGGAAATTTCCACGTGTAAAATTCTTATTGGCCGGACGAAACACGTGTCAGCTCGTCCGTGGGTCAGATAGGCGCCTATGATACGTCGACACGTGGCACGACCCAACAGAGGCCCGTTCCTGTGAAAAGGCCGACCCGTTTGACTTGGTCAAAAGCTGGCGGGCCGGCCCATGGAAAGCCTATTAACGGCCTGTTTGAATATAGCCCATTTACAGCCCGCTAACCCAAGGCCCGTTACGCCCTATCCGAATTAGGCCCAGTAGCGTCATCTGGGCCATCCAATATGATTCCAGCCCATTTTCACTTCTGGCCCATGTATGGCCCATGACATCTTTCGGCCCATATGAGGCCCTATGTAACTCTTGGCCTACTAACGACCCGTGGTGAAACTGGCCCGTAATGAACAGTGTATCACTTTACACCCATTAACTGCCCGTGGTGAAACTAGCCCGTAATGAACAGTGTATCACTTTATACCCATTAACGGCCCGTTATTCCGTTGGGCCGTTTCCAGCCCATGTTATCTTTCGGCCTTCTCAAAGCCCATTTATTCTTGGGCGCATTTCCAACATTCGTTTACTTACGGCCCGTTACTATCATTTTCTGCTTGTGGGCCAAATTCAGCCCGTGGTTACAGTCGGCCCGTTTGTGGTCCGTTAATACGTTGGGCCGATTTCATAGCATCATCAAATACGGCCTATTAACGATGGTCCGTTATGGTCGGCCCATGAACGGACGATTCCAACTCTAGCCCGTTTACGGCCATAATGTGGTCTGTTTGGCCCATGTTTGGCCAATCAATTATACGGCCCGTATAAGGCCCATTGATAATACGGCCCGCAGAAGGCCCATTGTTTCTACGGCTCGTAGAAGGCCCACTGTTTCTACAGCCAGTAGGAGGCCCAGTGTCACTACAGTAAATATTAGCCCATGGTTATTGTGGCCTAGTTTTAAAAAATAGGTTATTGCAGCCACTAGCTAACCGCGGAAAAAGAACTGCAATGACTACAAGCAAACAAATAAACAAGACAACAAGGAAATAAATACACAAGCAACTAACGCTAGGCTATCACGGCTATTACACATATTACATCCACTGGGCATCAAAGTTCGCCACCAGTGCAAATATAGGGAACAAAGCAACATATCATATACACTGGTTGTCAAAGTTGGCGACCAGCGCAAATAAATGCTGCAGCAAAACAAATCCAGAACTGAAACCACTTCAGTAGATATCAAGAAATAATATCCTGGGTACCCATAATGCTGGTAAGATGCTTAGCAAGCTTATTAACTTTCTCTTGTTTGGCGCTTAAATCCTCCAGCGCTTGCTGTTGCACTAGCAAATATGCATCTGAATTCTGTAGGGACTTCCTCAGTCCTTCAGCTTCCTATCGCAGCACATCTGATCGATGTCTTTCAACTTGAAGTTGAGACTCAAGAAGACGAACTGATCCAGGCAGCGAGTTCGAAGAGCTTGTGCCAGCAGTAGTGGCCAGTAACTCGAACACTACATCAAGACAGGACTTTTGGGTTCCCTCACTGTTGTCAAGATAGTTTTTATCAGCTTTCTTGGAGACCAATAGGGATGTCTCACTATCTTGAACCTTATCTGCATTACTTCCTTTACCATTGGATAACGCGGTACTGTTCTCCAATATTTTGTCCGCATTCTAAAAGAGAAACAAGTAGACACATCACATGTTTACCATGTTGTATATGAAACTCATTTTGGTAAATGAGTTCAGTAGTAAAGTGGACAGGATAACAGTATGAAACAAACATATATCTATGTACCATGGTCACTTTATGGTCTATATCATTCTAGTTTTTGTTGCCAAATCAAGATAGAGACACAGTTCAAATAATATTTGTTCAAGACAAAGCAGAATAGACAGAATATAAGTGTGGGTAACTATAGAGTAATAACAACACTTGTAATGTGCATGACATGAGAACATAATTGTTTATTCAATTGAAACTGAAATCAACATAGAGCAGGTTACAACAGAAAACCAGTTAAAGAAACAAGTTTAAAACATACCTGTTGCACCATTGGAGTTTCAATTCCATCCTTCAAATTTGAAAATAGTTGGTATGAGTAAATACAGTCATGCAAGAGCAAAGGAGTATGAACCATAGCTACAGAACCTAACCTGAGAACAAATCTTCTTCTCCTTTAAGCGTTGAGTTGGGATTCGGAGTGGTGGTCCTCGTGCTTTGGGCACTGCAGTTCCCTTACTAACTGCTCGTGTTTGGGTGCTCTGTGGTGGAGACGGTGGTGTGTCAACTGGAACTGGGTTACTATCTGCCGGGGTTGGGGTTAGAAGGGGTGTAGCTGGTTCTCTGTCCAACTGGGTAGGGGTACAATCTGCGAGAGTCTGGGTTATGTGCGGTGGATCTGGTCCTTGGGCAAGTATAACCGTGGTTCTATTTGCATCAACTGGTAGCACTATCTTTTCTGAAGACCGTGTTGTTACTCCCTTAGATACTGCCATCACGCTCTCCAATTCAAATGGCTGATAAACAAGAAAAGTAATTGAAAGTATAGACATTGTATGATAGATAGGTGCAATGGATAGTGGGGAATAAAAGAGGGCATGAAATAATTCATATTTATGTTGTCTAACCAAACAGGATAGCATGACACAATTTCACATATATGATGGCTAACTAAACAGGATAGCATGACACAATTTCACATTATGATGGCTAACTAAAAAAGATGGAAAGACATAGTTCAAAATATGAAACTATGTAAACAGGATGACATGACATAACTATATAATGTGTTTATTAAATAGGTTGGCATGCCATAATTCACATACATTCATGGATAGAATGGCATAATTCAAAATATGATGACTGTAAACACTAAACAGGATGAGATGATATAACTATATGATGTCTTTATTAAATGGGTTGCCATGCCATAATTCAGATAGATGATGTGTATGTACTATGTAAACATGATGGCATGATATAATTCAAATATATGATTTATATAGTAAGCAAGTAAGCAGATGGCAATCCATATATGATGTAAAAACTAAGCAATGCAAGACAACATGCATGACATGGGTAATATAACCCTGCCAAGTTTGAGCATAGACCTTAGGGGGAAAATAGGACTGGTCATCAGTCTCTGAATCCTCCTCTGAGGAGCTCTCTGTAACCAGCAAGATGTCTGCTTCAGCAGGTAGCATTGTCTGCTCTGAATACCTTGTTTTCACTCCAGATACTTCCATCACCGCTTCAAATGGCTGATGCACAGGAAGAGTAGTTGAATATACAAACGTTGTCGACAAATGGAACACGTAATACAAAAAAATGATAGCATGATATAATTCACATACATGATGATTGGCTAAACAGCATGGCATTGCATAATTCACATATATAATGCCTTTGCAACAAGATAGCATTGTATAATTCACATATACAATGTCTTGCAATAAGATGGCAATGCATAATTCACATATATGGTAATTAGACACTGAACAGGTGGCATTCACACAAAGCATGTCTAAACTAATCAAATGACATAGCAATGCGAGACACCATACGCATGATATGAGCAACATAACCCTTCCAAGTTAGAGCATACACCTCGGGGGGGGGGGAATAGGACTGGTCATCTGTCTCTGAATCCTCCTCTGAGGAGCTATCCGTAACCAGCGAGATATGCGCTTCATCAGATAGCATAGTCTGCTCTGAAGACCTTGTTTTCACTCCAGAATTTGCCATCACCATGTCAAATGGCTGATGCACATGAAGAGCAGTTGAATGTAATAACATTTTTGACAAATGTAACATGTAACCAAAAAAAGGATGGCCTGATATAATTTACATATAAGATGACTGGCTAAGCAGGATGACATTGCAAAATTCACATATATGATGCCTGGCTAAACAAGATGGCGTTGCCTAATTCACATAAACGATGAATAAACTAAACAGATGGATTCACACAAAGGATGTCTAAACTAAGCAGATTACATATTTGATGTATAAAGTAAGCAATGCAAGACACCATATGCATGATATAACCAACATCAGCATGCCAAGTTAGAGCGAAGACCTCAGGGGGTAAATAGGAGTTGTCTTCTCCTTCTGAATCCCCCTCAGAACAGATATCTTTCTCTCGATTACAATCCGAAATGCGTGGAGGGGGGGCTGCCTTTGTGCCTACCATGGAGCGACATCTGCATGAAATTTTATTGCCATGCAAGGCTCGTCTCTTTTGCTCTACATGTTCAGTTTCATTGTTTACAATAACTGTCATGCATAGGAGTAAAACATAGTGAGATTATGTAAGGAGTGCATGCAGAAATCCAGAGTGATGGTAGAAACCTGTGGATAGACCCAAAACCAATAATAGCAGGCAGATAATGGCTTTAGTTAAAAAATACAGATAATGGCTTCTTTACTGTTTGTTTCCCACCCAACATGAAACTCATAGTAGACACTGGAGATTAACTAGATAGTAGATAGATACTATTGATAGAGGCCCCGATATGTACCCCACAACCATTTAAAAACTCAAGTTTGACCATTAGTTTGGAGCTGACTTAGAGTCTAATCGGTGAACAGGACAATAAAGTAGCATGTAATATTAAGCGATGCATAACGTAAGCAGACACGAAAGAGTGAGACCTGTCTTGCGGACCCGTGTAGTCCTTGAGGTCATCTGCTTGGTTGATGATGGTAGTGTAGTTTTCATGGCTGCCAGTGGCGGGGAAGAAGATCTGAGGCGGTGAAAGACAGTCTGGAGGCCGGATCCCTGCTGTGCTAGACCCTTCTGTCGTTGGAGCAGCTGAGCTGGGGTGGACGACGGCGCAGCAGGAGCGGGACAAACCACGCAAGGTTTTCTTTGACAACTATCTGTAAGAGAAGTAATTCTGTAAGGGCTCGTTTGAATTGGAGGATTCCAACAATGCAGGGATAGGAAATAGACAGGAATAGGATAGGAATGCACGTGCAAAACAAAGAATTTAAAAACACATGATTTCTGCTAATCCGGATGTTTGATTCACAACAATTGGAAGATCACAGGATGCAAAGAAGTATGGTGACATTAAGTCAAACCACAAGAAAATGTACGGTTATAATGCTATTATGCTACTATCTCTTAGTCTTGTGCTTCATGAATAGGAATTTGAAAAGGAGGACAAGTGAAAATTAAATTTCCTACGTTTTTTGTTTCAAGGAGACACTAAAGGAACAAATCCGTGTGCTCAGTGGACAATATATATAACATGTAGAGTAAAAAAGAGATGCAACAAGTGTAGAACCTCTTTGGCGAAGCCATCTCGATCTCAGCGTGATTGGGTTGGCCAGTGAGGATGCTCCGCCTGACTTGGTTGTTGGAGGAGGGGAAGAAGATATTAGGCGTCTGGAGATGGAGCCCGAGGTACTGCTCCGCTGTGATGGAGGGTTTCGTTGTTGGAGTAGCTCCGGTGAGTTGTACGACGCCGAGGCTGAAGCAGGACAAGAGAGACAACAAACAACGTTAACCCGAGTGGAATTCTAATAGCATCTCCAATACATGACGTAAAATACATAACCACAAAGTGCTAGATGTAAAATACACCAGCCGCTCATCTCTGAACTTAACTATCGAAACTGAACTTAACTGTCGAAACTGAACTTAACTATCAAAACTGAATTTTGCTGTCGAAACTGAATTTTGCTGTCGAAACTGAACGCACTAGCAAGGTGAGGCTACACGTCGGTCGACTGACTTTTTCATCTTTGGTCAGTCTATTTTGCAGCCGTTGGATACAAAATCAAGGGCCTGCGGTTCATCTTCAACCTCTACCCCCTGAGCCGGCCAAACAACAGCCCCCCGCTGCCCGCGGCCGGCGGTGCGCCGCCCCGCCCGTCCCGAAAACACTCCCCACCGCCGGTCCGCCGCCGCCCCCACCATCCCTCTAGGCCACCCCGTGCCGAGCTTTTTCTCCGACGATCCCCACGCCACCGCCCCGCCAACGCCCTGCCACCGTCGGCGACCACCGCCCCCATCGTGAACCCTAAGATAGATAGTGGGGTATCTCTCCGGCGAGCCCCCCTCCCCACTGCGGCTAGTTCTTCCTTCACCCCAGCGAGCCCCCCACCACCTGAAAATCGACTGACCCAAAAGTCGATCCAGTCGACTGAAGTGTAGCTAAATCGGTGCAGCATCGTAAGCAAGAGCAAGAGCAGCAGCGCGAGCAAGAGCAATAGCAAGAGCAGACCAGGCAGGGGACCGAGAGCAAGAGCAGAGCAGCAGCGCAAGCGAGAGCTAAAGCAGCAGCAGGTCCTACTGATGTGGACGTCGCCGCCGAGGGAGCGACGCCGTGGATGAAGTGGCCGGCGACGCCGCCATGGATGGAGCCGCGCCGTGTCGGCTCGGGACCGAGCGCCGGCAGCACTATGAGATCGAATCAAGAAGAAAATGCGGCGATTAGTGTACAACCTCTTTGGTGGCACCGATTAGGCCGCAGCTTCATCCGAGGAAACAGTGATGATGATGCTCTTCCAGTGGTGCAAGTGAAGACGGCGGTGTGGGAATGGAGGTGGCGGAAAAGACGAGGGGAACGTCGGGGCAGCTCCTTGGAGGTGGAGGACGGGGTGGCTGAACCAGCGGGACGATGAGATCGACGACGGATCCTCATCCGGTACGGTGGATGAGGGACGTCGAGGTGTTGCTGTGGACGACGTCGTCGGGGAAGAGGCTCCGGCTGGGTGGCGGACGGAGCATGGTGTGGGGTTTCGTCGCGGGTTTTTGCGGTCTTGGTGTACGAATGGGTAGGCGGATGGGATGGCAGTGGGGAACCATGGCTTAGAGACGCGCTTGTCCGAAATGTGGGGTAAGTTACGAAAGTACCCCCACCGATTTGAGGCGGTTCTTTCGGTTCAGGGGTACCATGGGCATTTCGCATGTCTGGATTTCACAGGAGGTGGGAGTTTTCACGCGCGTTGTAATTTCGAAATAGCAAGGCACGGGTTGAGATGGAGGGAGTTGTCGGAGCACAACGAGACAAAGATATATCTTAAATATTTCGGGCTAACAAGGCGCGGGTTGAAATTTCCGGACAAGCCTAACGTGTACTGTCCCAAATCAATGCGCCCTACAAATGTCATTCAAAACTTTGAATTCATGTTATGTTCAATTAAAATATTTCGCTACGTGTATAATGCATGCAACCTACTACTCAAATGAACGTTTTAGTGCATTCCAAACGTATATACTACCGCTTCAATATGAACTAAATTTGAATTTGTTTCTCTATTTGAATAAGATCTACAGTAATGATTGTTGTGAAGTCAAAGCATTTGAATTCGTTTCTCTATTTTAATAAGATCTACAATCATCATTATTGTCAAGTTAAACCATCGTTTGTGTATTATCTTCACAACACACCACATGATTAGTCTCGAGTTACATATGAACTATGTGTACTCCTATATGAACTCCAACTAGATTTTTTGAATCCACTTTATTTTGATTTCAAATCACATTACATTTCTAGCTCTAGCTAGATCTTCATAATCTAAACCATGTCTCATATGTATAATGTGTTTATCACATTATGTATGGTGCCCCGCCCCCTACGCCTACAAGTATTTAGATGTGAGTTGGAAACACCACACATTACCACAAATTCAAATAAAATGTGAGAATGTTCAATATATAGTATTGTTTAGATTGTTTGATATTTAGTTGTAAGCTGCGAACGCCACACATTATCACAAATTCAAATAAAATGTGAGATTGTTTGATGTATAGTATGGTTTAGATTGTTCGGCATTTAGCTGTGAGTTGCAAACGCCATGCATTATCACATTATGGTATAACATGTGCACAACACGTGTATCACCGCTATATTCATGCATGCAATGTTTAAAACACTATGATCTCCTATTCAAATATATGAATCCACTTTCATATCAAATTATGATCTTTATTAGTCTCTTACACCCACACAATCCTCTAACCTTTGTAGCTACCACTAACTTTCTCTCGTGCATGCACATGCCCTCCTCGCCCTCCCCCTCCCTCGGCATTCTATCCACCTGGCACATTCATTTTTTTCTTTAGGTCATTCTCCCAGAGTCTCCACAACTCCTTTCTGACACACACCGATCGATAAACCTCTCCAGCGGTGCCTGCCTACAACATATAAACACACCTTCAATCTCCTCCTTTATGTGTCCTTGCCTCGTGTCTCTCATACGGTCAGACACACGTGTAAACTCTCGCCCCTCTTTTCATCGCTCTCACAACCGCACACTCCTCCCCCTATCTAGCTAGTAGTTGGGCCTCTCGCACCACCTCCTAGCTCCATTCTCTCTGTCTATCCGTCTCGTTGGGCCTTATTTGCCTCTAACAAATGGACGTACACCGACCGATCTCTCGCTATACATATAGCTAGCTAGGTCCTCATAACTCGTTTTTACTCACACGTCAATCGATCTACCTCATTAGTTGTGTCTCTCCCTTCCTCCGACAAACAACAATTGATCTACCGATCTAGTTAGGTTTGCTTACCAAACACATGGTTCCCCTTCATCATCCATGGATGCGTCTCGACAGATCTATCATGCACAGGCACCCACAAAAACACATCCCCACTCTTATTGATAGCATTGCAGTTCCACCCTCAGTTTGTCTAGTAGGCCTCTCCCACCATCTTCGAGAAGCAACTCCATCACCCATCCAGCACTCTACCCCTCTCCCTCCCTCTCCCTCCCTCTCTCCCTCCTCTCTCTCTCTGTCCCATCATATTTCCCGTCCTTCAGTTATGTATGGATGTCGACCTATCTCCCTCAAGACATAGCTGGGTCTCTCCTTCTCAACACATATCGAGTTGTTCTACCTCTATAGTTAGGCCTCTGCCTACCCCTCCCACCACCCCCCACACACACCGATACATCGAGCGCTCTAGTCATGTCTCCCTACCACACACAAACTTGACGTGTGCCCTCTAACGTTCCGGTAGGCTAGTCGCCCTATATCTTTGACTTGTACACACAAACAATTTCGATGGCTCTCTTCATCGATCTCGCACCCACCCACTTGATCCTCTCTTTGACTCTATCGATAGCTATGACCCCTCCCTCTCTTCTCGTGGATTGCCCGACCCTCTATGTATGATATGGATAGGCCTCCATTTCACACACATTGCATGCAAAATTTTGTTTGAGATGTCATCGACACATATTCCCACAAATAATTCACGAAATCAACCCCCACCCCAAAACAAAAAACACTCACGAACGCGGTTTGTATCTCTCATACACACCCCATGTAGGTGGGGGACGTGCATGAAGAGAAGAGGTGCATGCATGGCGCACGTACTCGCGTCTCTTTCCCAACCACACCCGCGCGGGTACACGGTGGAGCTCATTTCTGTACGAAAAAGGCAGCCCATGTGGTAATTTGGCACGTGTACTAGTTGTCCACATGGTGGAGGGAGGATCGTCTACCACGGGTGAACAAACAAATTGCGACTTGACGTGTTATGTTAAAAAAAGAGGCAAACCATGTGGGGCCTACCTTAGAGGCAAGGCTCTATACACTGGAGTACTTTTGATGTGTCCCGTCAACTCGCAGAACGAGGAGAAGCTTGCTTAGTACGCCGTCTCCCCCGCCCACGGGCGCGGTGGCTCGCAGGATGAGGTGAAGCTTGCTTACTACGCCTTACGCCCGCTCCCTCGTCCACGCGCGTGGTGGCTTGCAGCCCGAGGAGAAATTTTTACTACTCCCTCCGTTTACTCCTCGTCCCTACTACCTTGGTTATGGAGATTATACTATCATATTGTTTGGAATATATATGTCCTTTAGTAGATTTCAATATGAACTACTAGTACATACTCCAAACACTGATGTATATAGACGTATTTTAGAGTGTAGATTCACTCATTTTGCTCCATATGTAGCACTCTCCCTCGCCCCTCGACCCTCGCCCACGTGGTGGACGTGCAGCAATTCATTCGGTCTCATATAGCCAGAACGATATATACTGCACTACCATTATTGCTCGACTTCCCAAAGAGGCGAAGAGCCAATCGCAAGGTTAATATCTTGGAGATGCCAAGCGCATGGTTAATATCTTGGAGATGCCAAGCGCAAGGTTATAGGAGAACGAGTAGTAGGTGCCGCGTCATTTATAAATAAAGTTTTTTTTTCTTCAGTGGCACGTACGCAATATGATAGGTTCATATGGAGAGAAAAGGAAACGGCTCCACTATATACATAGTCAGGACGGGCCAGCCTACACGGTTGCTTGCTGGGGTTGCTCTCTTCACACTCTCTCGCACAAAACGACTATGGCCACATCTCTAACATCCCGGCGGATCACGTCCGCTTGGGGAAGGGGTGGATGCTTAGTGTAGATGCGGTGGCCATCGCCGACGGGGAAAACCCACTATCGGCATGTCCCGATCAGGGGTCCCCGCCGTTCTCTCTCACAAAGCCGGTGAGGTTGCCTTCGTCCCTTGCTCACTGCCGCGATGTGGGCAGTTGCCGCCTCCCACCGCCCTCCTCAAGGTTGAGCTACGTCCCTCAGGTACAACTCCCTTTACATCCGGCTTGCACCACTGCTCCAGCTGCCCACATCACTCCCTGTGGATATTTCTCTACTTCTTTGCCCCGCACATACCTCTACTGGCTTCTACGTACTGTATTTGTGATGAGTTTATGTCTCATCAACTAGTCCCAGTAATCTTATTCTAATCACGCTTGTTCAATTTCTTTGCCACAGGGATGCTCATCTTGATTTTGGTGAAACTGCACAAAATGATCCGATGGTCAAAAGGTTGCAAACTTCATTTATTAGGAAGCTCGAACGTTGCCAGCAAATTGAAGCCTGGTCAGGGTTCATGGTTCAAGGGCTAGGGACTGCATGGATCGTTTTTTTTCTTTAGCTGCCTCTGTTCCAAAATAAGTGTCAACTTTAGTAGTAGTACAACTTTATACCAAAGTTTGCACAAAGTTGAGAAACTTATTTTGGAACGGAGGGAGTACATATTTGCTATGATCTGTCAATCATTGAGATGCAATAGCATGCATGTTAGTCTCCTTTGTATTTGATGAAAGGTCGCAACGGGCAACCTTGGACGCAAGATACATGTAACAGAAGCTGGAAGCTTCATAGCATTGTACAAATTTATCTTGCTAATAAATTACAGTACGTACTATACTAGTACTTCCTCCGTTCCTAAATATAAGTCTTTGTAGAGATTTCACCATGAACCACATGCGGATCACTGAGCCTGCGTGTTTTCACTGCTCTTGCACGCCTCCGCTGTAAGAATGGAGAAAATTGTAATCTAGTAGGTATACCTCCTTTCGCCGAAAGCGTGGGACATCCAGCAGTCCTACGACCTCAGTAATAAAGACCAATGAGCCGTCAAATCACATAGACCCAGCAGTAAGTTGGACGGACGAAGCAACCATCACTCTTGCGCCAGTGAGAGGTCGCGTCCGCTCTGCCCGGGCATGAATGTGGCACCGATTCTTTGGAGTGGCGCTGACCGTTTTGGGCGGGAAGCGCGCGCGGGCAATGGAGGGGCTTTGGGTGGGCCAGGCTGGTCAGGAGCGGCCGTGGCAGCTGTCCGCATGTCCCTACCGGACACGCCCGGAAACGAGAGATGCACCGACTCTCGCGGCTAAAATCGTACACTACACAACATCTCTCTGTAGGAGTAGGTTGATCTGTCGCTCTCTCTAACACACACGCACACACACACGTGCACACGCACGCACCTTGGTCCCGTTGCACCTTCTAACATGACTTATTACACCTAGACGGAGGGAGTAGTAAGTATACGAGATATGGTGGCACACTGACTTAAGTCAAATACAAGTGCCCAAAATTTGTGTGCATGTTATAATAAGGATTCAGGAATGTATAAAAGGTTATTTCCCTCTCGTTGAACATAACGGGAGGGTTGTGTAGCTGGTTAGCCTGTTCGCTCATCAAACTTGAGGTCTCGGGTTCGATAACTACACTTGAGCATAATTTGTGCCAGGAGGATTCTTTGACTGGTCAAAATGTTTTCTAGGGTTTGCACGCTTCACTCTCTCTCTCTCTCTCTCTCTCTCTCTCTCTCGAGTATATATATACATGCTGGAGCCTCAGCGCTTGTAGTTGCTCTCTTCACACTCTCTCGCCCTCTCCCGCTGGAGCCTCAGCGCTTGTAGTTGCTCTCTTCACACTCTCTCGCCCTCTCTAGATCTAAACAAGACTTCGTTGGCCTCTCTCTCCCCTCACTGCTGCTCAAAGAGCCGGCAGGATCCGTCCGCCGTGAAGGGAAGGAGGCTTAACACTGTCGCCGTCGGCGAGGGACTACCGGCGTAGCTGTTCACTTTCCATCCAGCGGTGGTGCGGGAGGGCCTCCGACCCCTTCTTCTTCACCGCCGTCCCGTCGCTCGCCGAACCATGCCCCAAGAACCTTAAGGTATAATTTACTTACTCCACAAGCATTGCTCTAGCTGCATGTATACCATGAATCTAGGATGCGGTTCAAAGAGGAAAGGAGTGGGAAAAGTTGTATATAACATGAATCTCGGACGTGGTTCAAAGAGGAAATGAAGGGGGAAAGTTGTATAGCATTAATCTAGGACGTGGTTCAAAGAGGAAAGGAATGGGGGAAAGTAGTGGGGAAAGTTGTATCGCATAAATCTAGGACGTGGTTCAAAAAAGAAAGGAAGGGGCGAAAGTACTAGTTCAAAAAGGAAAGGAAGGGACAAGGCTGTAGAGTTTGAGCAGGACTAGATTTGCTGCGCTCACATAGGAAAAGGCGTTTGATAACAAAACTGGGACCAACACGGACTGACACGGAGTTTTTTTAGTCCCTACACCAAAATGTCCCTGTAAACAAACACCCTCTAATAATGCCGCTGCAAAATTGATGCAATGCCATAGTTAAAAGCAAATTACATGTTTAACGAATTTTATTGTTAATATAATCTCTATGTTAATATTAATCAATGCCACTGTTTGAGAAATGCTACTGTCTTGCTTTCTTTCCCATTTAGATAAGGTATATGCTTCTTTTTGTTGGCTTCTGTGTCATCCACCATTATTGACCACTAATTGTTTCCTTTGCACCTCTGTGTAAACAGGATTATCTGCTTCACCTTGTTGCCATTGTGACCTTTTGTTGCACTGCACAAAACACTTTTGCAGAATGTCACACCGACAACGTTGCTTGATTGCTTAATCTTAGTGGAACTGCACAAGAGGAGATCTTACTTCCTATTCGTTAAGGCGAATTTGGTTCAGATCTTCTTCTTGTGAGTTGTTTGAATTCCGCATCATGAGAGGTCAGTACTAGCCTTCTTTCACATGATTCTACAGTGTGCATTCATATGTTGTGCTACTTGTACGATAATGTTGCTTGATTTTAGTGAACTGCACAAATGGAGACAAGACTTCCAATCTGTATGTGCACCGTAATATCCCATTGAGGTAAGATAAGGATATTTCACAACTGCTGGCCTGTATTTTGCCACTTTCATCAGAAAATTAAGTTTAGTACTATACTTGTGCTCCCTAATTGACATGCCAAATCTTACATTGAAGGCGAAGCTTGTTTGTTATTGAACCAAGTGATGAAGGGGAAGAAAAAACAAAAATCAACTCCCGGTGTTGTCATGAAAAAGTGGTATTGTCCTTGAGAAGTGCTTCATCTGTGCTGTTTTAAATAATTCCTTTCCTTTTTTTCGAGCAAACAGTGATGCTAGCATTTAGTAGTCCTCTTGTCTTTGCACAACAGGATCATCTTCCTCTGAAGAAGAATATGGAGTACGTGAAGTGACTAGTTCCGATTATGCCAGGATGAAGAAGCCCTGTCTATCTTATCATCAGAAGGAGCAGTTGAAGGATGGTTACATTACTCCCCACAAGACCAAACTAACTTCAGCTCAGAAGGACTGACAAAATCTCCATTTTTTGCTGTGATGCGCGAGTACAATGTTGTTCTAGGATTCTTTCTGGTGAGTTCCATTTTTCTAAAAGTGTGCTCTACATGGACCATGTATGTGCCTGTTGAAACTGTCAATTCATAGTACAGTTTGCTCTATACTAAACATTTTTGGGTATTTGTGCAAACAGGGGTGCTCAGCTTGATTTCTATGGGAACTGCACAAAATGTTCATGAATACATCGAATCATTCATTTCCACCACAAGAAAGGAGATGCCGATAAGTTCAAGGTGTTGCAACATATAAGGGAGAAATCATACAAACTATGCGCGAATTTGGTTGATTTTGGTGGAACTGCACAAAAAGAACAGCTGGTTTATTTAGCACGAGGTGCCATGTCAATGTCTGAACTGATGGCAAACCCTGCCCATTCCACAATCGTAGGCATTTGATATTTTGGAATGGGACAACCTTGTCAAATTTTGCTCATTAATTTTAGCAAGACATGCGTTTGATATTTTCGAATGGGACGCCCTTGCTGTCAGCAGCGTCGATCAATTTTTTCTTTATTCTTTAGTTGTGAAGTAAATATTGCCTCTGACATGTGAGTCGCTGAGATGCATAATCATCGATTGTTTTGAATGTTCTCTATGAATTGCCAGGCCTGTGTGTTTTATTGCAATGTACAGAAACGCTAAAAACCTGCTCAAACTCTTTGTACTCCTTCTGTTCCTTTTTACTTCACACATTGTGAAAGTGCATACTTTTTTGTATAAGATTGGTCAAAGTAGAGATACTTTGACTGCAGACAAAACTTGTATGCATACTAGAAAGGACCGCAGGGAGTACATGTGAAACTGCTGCAAACGAGGTGATCACCCTGGGAATAATGCTAGTACATATTGTTTTGCATGTTCATCCAATGCAAGTGATACAGGAATTTGAACTAATCGAAATAAATTCATTCATACACGATCGGATTTCATATAAACATGCCAGATTTCATTACATTTCATACATTCTTCAACTAAAAAGGGGTGCGATGGAGGTATAATTAATTAACCGAAGCTACCCACCTGTGTCCCGCTGAGCCGAACAGAAGCTTCAGTGACTTAACTGCAGGTGCAGGTGCGTAACTGACATGTGTCCTATTGGGCCCATGTGTCAGTCAGCCAACTGCACCAGCAGTTAAGTAGAAGCAGCGTTACTCTCCAGCAGAACTCCCCGACTCCACATCGTCGCCAAGAAGCTAACCGGCCGTCAATGGTCAACCCGCCTAGCTTGGCTTCAACAGGAGGGTAGCAGCGGTGGCCTTACTTGGACCCGAGCAGCGGCGACCTACCGTGTTCTACTCTTCCTCGTTTTCTGTGTGGCGCGGCCTCGTTGGCAGCGGGGCGGGGCCTCGGCTGAGCCGGCGATGTCCTCTGTCTCGTTGCCGGCGGGCGGCGCCTCAGCGGAGCGGTGGAAATCCTCCCCCGCGTTGCCGGCAGGGTGGGGCCTCGGCTGAGCCGGCGATGTCCTCTGCCTCGTTGTTGGCGTTGCGGGGCCTTGGTGGAGCCGGCGGTGTCCTCTGCCTCGTTGTTGGCGCCGCGGGGCCTCGGCGGAGTAGGGACTCATCGACGCCAGCAGAGCGTGGACTCGTCGGAGCCGACATTGTCCTCCGCCTCATCCTCGGTCTCGCCAAACAGCGCCTCGCCCGCTTCATCGCCCTCTTTGCTAGCCTCTTTGTAGGCGGCCACAGCCTCCGCCACCCGCATGCGCTCCCGCCAGCGCTCGAGGCGGCCCTTGCGGGCGGAGCGGTACGAGTCGAGTAGCGCCTCCTGCTCTGCCCGCTCTGTGGCGATCTGCTCCTCCGCCTGCAAATGCTCCTGGAGGAGATGGTGGTTGTAGGCGGCATCGGCCTGCGCCTCCCGGAACTGCTCCTGACGCATCTGCCTCACACTGTCCATATATTGGACACGGGCCTCGCCGATGGTCATGGTGCAATGCACCGGCGAGGATGGCGCGGAGGAGGGGGTTGGCGCCGGATCGTCGACTACCATGTTCTCCATTGGGACGTCGTCGTCCTCCGGCTGCCTGCCGGCCAGCCGGTCGGCAGCAATGGTTGCCATCTCCTTGTGGTCCGTTGTCCGCCCGTCCTGAAGAGCGCTGGAGCGCGAGGAAGCCATGGTGGGCAGTAGTGGTGTGGACAGGAGAAAGGGAACGGATGCGGATGACTGCGGCTATGGCCGGCGCATCAGTTTATATAGCAATGGTGGGCAGGCGGAGGGACGGACGTGTGGCGCCGGAGTAGCCGCCTCGGCAACCGCGTATCATTAATGTGGGCGGCAGATGGACGAATGGCACTTGTGTCATTTGAAGGCGGAGCAATCGCCTGCACCGGGAAGCGGGGCGGGCGGCGCTGACTGTTTCGGGCGGAAAGCACGCGCGGGCGAGGAGATGACTTTACTTGGAGAGGATGACAATGGGGACCCACCAGGTCCATAGCCTCACATACGCAAGTGCCTCCTTATTATATATATATATGTATAAAACTATACTCCCTCCGTCTAGGTGAATAAGTCGTATTAGAAGGTGCATCACGACCTAGGTGCAAGCAGATTGGTGGAAAAGAAGAATATTTCTCTCTTCTAAACACAACATTTAATCACAGCAGTTAAGAGGATGCCTTATTAGCTACCCATACATGCCATTGTAATTCATAACATGCAAAGCGCTTTTATTTCTTGCCTAATAACCGCATGGACGTGCTGCATGCATTGGTCCTTGCCCGAGCAAAAAAAGGGAGGAAAGGGGTTTCCACGGGAGACAATGAGGCAGAGGTGGAAGCGCTCACCGGAGTTATTTATTTTGCTTCCCCCTAGTTTCCTGACATCACGGTCCCACACCATTGTCAACCTATGTAGTACTAGTCAATAAACGAGAGAATTGCACAAGAAGTGACCGACAGCTGGGACCAAGCAGCTCGAGCAGTATTTGTGTTTTTGAGGTGTGAGCACTGCAGAGTTTTTCGATGTTTAGCCCAGATATTAATTTTTCTCCTGTGAACAACAACGAAAACATCGCTGCAGGTATTAACTGGGTGGGCTGTGGCCCGTCTAGCCCAGGCCAGATATCCAGCCCAGATATTAATTTTTTTCAAGCTGAAAATGGCTAGCCCAGCTATACTTTTTTTAGGAATACCCAGGCAAGGTCAAGTTGTTATTCTCCGCCCCGCTGGGCTGCAAATCTTTCCTAGGAGGGATGCATTAGGCTTAACAAGAAAATGACCTTTAAGAAATAATAAATGGGATGTAATTATAAAAACTGGGCAGTAACTATAAAAAATGCACCAAACACGTGATTACTTTATAAAATATTATTTTTGGATATTGAAAATTTTAATTTCATTAATTGTTGCGAGCGCAATGTTTCGTTGGATTTTTACATAATATAAATTTATATTGAAATTGTATTTAATCTGACTAGAAATTTCGGGATAAAAATATTTCGGATCCCATCAAAATGTGGGAAATTTTATTGAATTTTGTTTTGAACGGTTGGTTGAAATGGGCTGTAATTTTAACAAACTATAAATGGGCTGTAGTAAATTCCATTAGAATTCAAAAATGGGCTACACATTCTTACAAATCTCGAATGGGCTATAAGTTCTCTGCCACACACTTCTAGCCTTACTAAGTCAACACACGGTTCTAGCAGCAGTGGCCGTTGGATGTCCATCCAACAGATGCCGTGCTTCTTCTTCAATCTCGGATATTCTAGCTTCACCCACCCAAAAAATGATTCCTCCCCCTGACATCTGGGGCGCACCATTTCGGAAGCTGACCTGTGGGCCTACTAAGTTGACGTACCAAGGGCTTTGTCAACTTAGTCAATATAAACGATTCTAGCTGCAGTGACCGTACGATGTCCATCCAATGGCCGTAGTGCTTCTTCAACCTCTGGTCTTCTTGCTCCAGCCGCCCAAAGTAGTGCCGGTCGTGCCGCCTGCTCCTACCTCCTGTGGCCGGCTATGCTGCCGTGGAGGCCTCACCGCCCCCTACTATTCCCACCGCTGGCCAGGCCCTGCGGCGACGGCAGCCTCACACCGCAGCCGAACGAGTGAACCCTCATACTCCTCTCCCCGTGGGCATCCACTGCCGCGTCTTCATCGGCTCCGCGTCGTCCCCTTCCTAGGACTCGCCGTCATCCACTGCCCTGGTGCTCTCGGTGCGGCGTGGTCAACGTGGAAGGAACGACTTCCATCGAATGTGGACTGTACATGGAGAGGCTGACAGCTGGGTCCATGGCGGCAGCAAGGATGTGCCTCCTTATTACGCGGAAAATAATGATTCCTCCACCTGACAGCAAGGACCCACCGGACGGGCCACCAGTATTTTGTGAAAAAAATCATTTCCCCCTGACTGCTGGGACCCACCGGACGGGCCACCGTATTTTGCGAAAAAACGTTCCCCCCGCTGTCAGCTCGGACCCACCGGAAGTGCCTCCTTATTACGCACAAAAAAATGAATACTCCCCCGTCTAGCTGGGACCCACCTTGCTGGGAGGCTGACTTGTGGGCCTACTAAGTTGATGGGGACGAAGGGCTTTGTCAACTTAGTCAATATGAACGATTCTAGCTCTAGTGACCGTACGATGTCCATCCAACGGCCTTAGTGCTTCTTCAACCTCTGGTCTTCTTGCTCCAGCCGCCCAAAGCAGCGCTGGTCGTGCCGCATGCTCCTACCTCCCGTGGCCGGCTGTGCTACCGCAGAGGCCTCACCGCCCCCTACTATTCCCACCGCTGGCCAGGCCCTGCGGCGACGGCAGCCTCACACCGCAGCCGAACCAGTGAACCCTCGTAGTCCTCTCTGCGCGGGCTTCCACTGCCGCATTGTCCCCTTCCTAGGCCTCACCGTCGTCCACCGCCGTGGTGCTCTCCACGCGGCGTGGTCAAGGAACGACTTCCATCGGAAGAGTACTGTACGTGGAGAGGCTGGCAGCTGGGTCCACGGCCACAGAACAGTTTTTTTGTGATTTGCCAAGTAAGTCGCTTTGTCAGGCCTGTTGGGCTGCAAATCTTTCAAGACGAGGAGAGTTTTCATTCGGCTGGCCGAGAAAATGGCCCATCAGTAATGAGAAATGGGTTGTACATTTTTAAAACACATCATACCGGCAATTAGTTTCAAATATCTTTTTTTCATTTCAAGATTTTAAATTACATTAATTTTTATGCGTGGAGAATTTGTTGGATTTTATATTGATATACATTTATTTTTAAAAACAGTTTGAATGTGAGTCAAAATTTCGGGATTAAAAACAGTTCGGACCGCATCGAAATATGCAAAATTTCGTATAATTTTTTAACCGTTGCCACAATATGGGCTGTAATGCTAACAAAAAGAATATGGGCTCCAAAAAAAACCTTAAGAATTAGCAAATGGGTTGTAAATTATTAGAAATAATGGCAGATGGGATGTATGCTGTTTTCCACAGATTTGAGGCTTTCCTAAAAAAAGGTTGACGCACAAGCACTGACTGTTGGATGTCCATCCAACGGCCGTCGTGCTTCTTCAATCTCTGCTGTTCCTACTCTAGCCGCTCAAACAAGCGCCGGCGGGACTGCCTGCTCCCTCCTCCTTGTGGCCTGTTGTGCTGCCGCGCAGGCCTCACTGCCCGACCGTACTCCCATCGCTGGCCTAGCCATCCCTCTACTCACCCACACCTGCTGTTATTCTTCGGCGATGGCAGACGAACCAGTAAACCCTCGTACAGTCGTACTCCCCTCCACGTGGGAAACAACTGCCGAGTCTTCCCGGACTCCGTGTCGTCCCCTTCATAGGCCTCGCCGTCGTCCACCGCCCTGGTGCTCTCGGCGCGGCGTGGTCAACGTGGTCAAGGAACGACTTGGATCGGACATGGACTGTACGTGGAGAGGATGACAGCTGGGTCCACGGCGCAGCAAGGAAGTGCCTCCTTATTACGCGGAAAATAATGATTCCTCCACCTGACAGCTGGGACCCACCGGACGGGCCACTGTATTTCGCGAAAAAAACGTTTCCCCCTGACTGCTGGGACCCACCAGCTACATCTTCGCACGCAAGGAAGTGCATCCGGGCAAAAAAACGATTCGCCCCCTGACTGCTGGGACCCACCAGCTACATCTTCGCATGCAAGGAAGTGCCTGACAGTCGGGACCCACCTGGTCGAAGCATACATAGCATTGTCATTCTGGTCGCGAACGTGTACGTACATATATACTGGTTGATGTAGAGGCGCGCACGTGTCGTAGTAGAGGCGCGCATGTAGCATGTACACGTACATACAACGGCCAGGGTGCAAGAAAGAAAATACGGCCACGTATGTGTACATACGGGCGGGGTCTCGAACGCCTACTCGCGCATACGTACGGCCAGGGCTCGTGTACATGGCTAGGTCGGAACGGAGAAACAACATCGTCATCATGTTCATGGGGAGGCAACAGAATGCGCCGTGTTCATGGGGAGGCAACGGAATGTGTCGTGTTCATCGGGAGGGCTTGGACGGAACATGCGATGGAAACGAGGCCTGGCGTACCGCAGAACGGAGGAAACGGCCTTGTGTTCGACCGGCCACGTTCGAAACGGGATCCTGTTCATCGGGAGGGGTCTGGTGTACTGCAAAACAGAGGAAACGGACCTCCTACGGTCGAAACGGGGGTCCTGTTGATCGGGAGGGGTGTGGCGTACCGCAAAACGGACAAAACGGACTTGTGTTGGAGCGCTACGGTCGAAAGGGGGGTCCTGTTCATCGGGAGGGGTGTGGTGTACCGCAAAACGGGACTCCACGAGATACTGTTCATCTCCACCGTCGACCCCCTCCAGCCTCCACGAGCTACTGTTCATCCACCGTCGACCTCCTCCAGCCTCCACCTGCGATTGTTCATCCACGGGCTCCTGTTCATCCAGCCTCCACTGCGCGCTACTCCACCGGCTACTGTTTAACCACCCCTCTCCACGGGCTCCAATTCAACCACCCCTCCACGGGCTACTGTTCATCCTGCCCTCCACCATCTACTGTTCATCCTGCCCTCCACGGGGTGGTCATGTTCATCCAGCCCTCCACGGGGTCCTGTTCATCCAGCCCCAACCGACTCGACCGATCGGGGTCCTGTTCATCCAGAGGCAACACCATGGGGTCCTGTTCATCCACCCCCACCGGGAACTGTTCATCCAAACCCCCCGCAACGCTCACTGTTCATCCAGAGGCAGCATCGATCGGCTTCAGTTAGCAGCAGTAGTGAAGGAATCACTCGATCGGGTTTAGTTAACAGCCATTGATCGATCGCTCAGGTTCAGTAACGCGTAGCCTGCAGTGCAATCGCTCGGGTTCAGTTAGAGCCCAACACCTCGCTCGGGTTCAGTTAGAGCCAACGCCTCGCACACACGCGCGTACGTGTACGAGAGAAACGCGCATTGGTCGGCCCCCGACCTCCCACCGTAACTGGGAACTCCCCAAAATTTTCCTCCCCCTCGCTTCTACCACAGTTTTTTTCGTCATGGACGGCCCAAAGAATGTCATGCAGTTGCGTCTCCGGCCCGCCCAGGACGAAAAGCCCATTTTCTGTCATGATTTTTTGTCATAGAAGTAGGAGCCCACCACATCTATGATGATACCGGGTTTTGTCACAATTATCGTCATAGAAGTGTCATATGTATGACAGAATTTTTTTTCGTTCGGCCCAAAATGTCACGGATGTGTCTTTTTTTTGTAGTGCAAGGTGTTGCGCCGGTGACGATGGTGATCATGACGGTGCTTCAGAGATGGAGATTACAAGCACAAGATGAAGATGTTTATCCTTTATGCATCTTATTCTGCTTTGTTTGACGGTAGCATTATAAGATGATCTCTCACTAAATTTCAAGGTAAAAGTGTTCTCCCTGAGTATGCACCATTGCCAAAGCTTGTCGTGCCAAGACACCATGTGATGATCGGGTGTGATAAGCTCTATGTTCATCTACAATGGGTGCAAGCCAGTTTTGCACACGCAGAATACTCAGGTTAAACTTGACGAGCCTAGCATATGCAGATATGGCCTCGGAACACTGAGACCGAAAGGTCGAGCATGAATCATATAGTAGATATGATCAACATAGTGATGTTCACCATTGAAAACTACTCCATCTCACCTGATGATCGGACATGGTTTAGTTGATTTGGATCACGTGATCACTTAGATGATCAGAGGGATGTCTATCTAAGTGGGAGTTCTTAAGTAATATGATTAATTAAACTTAAATTTATCATGAACTTAGTACGTGATAGTATTTTGCTTGTCTATGTTGATTGTAGATAGATGGCCCGTGCTGTTGTTCCGTTGAATTTTAACGTGTTCCTTGAGAAAGCAAAGTTGAAAGATGATGGTAGCAATTACACGGACTGGGTCTGTAACTTGAGGATTATCCTCATTGCTGCACAGAAGAATTACGTCCTGGAAGCACCAATGGGTGCCAGGCCTACTGCAGATGCTGCTGATGACGTTAAGAACATCTGGCAGAGTAAAGTTGATGACTACTCGATAGTTCAGTGTACCATGCTTTACGGCTTAGAACTGGGACTTCAACAATGTTTTGAACGTCATGGAGCATATGAGATGTTCCAGGAGTTGAAGTTAATATTTCAAGCAAATGCCCGGATTGAGAGATATGAAGTCTCCAGTAAGTTCTATAGTTGCAAGATGGAGGAGAATAGTTCTGTCAGTGAACATATACTCAAAATGTCTGGGTATCATAATCACTTGACTCAACTGGGAGTTAATCTTCCTGTTGATAGTGTCATTGACAGAGTTCTTCAATCACTGCCACCAATCTACAAAAGCTTCATGATGAACTATAATATGCAAGGGATGAATAAGATAATTCCTGAGCTCTTCGCAATGCTAAAGGCAGCGGAGGTAGAAATCAAGAAGGAGCATCAAGTGTTGATGGTCAACAAGACCAACAGTTTCAAGAAAGTAAAGGGAAGAAGAAGGGGAACTTTAAGAAGAACAGCAAAAAAGTTGCTGCTCAGGAGAAGAAACCCAAGTCTGGACCTAAGCCTGAGACTGAGTGCTTCTACTGCAAACAGACTGGTCACTGGAAGCGGAACTGCCCCAAGTATTTGGCGGATAAGAAGGATGGCAAGGTGAACAAAGGTATATGTGATATACATGTTATTGATGTGTACCTTACCAGAGCTCGCAGTAGCACCTGGGTATTTGATAGTGGTTTTGTAGCTAATATTTGCAACTCGAAACAGGTACTATGGATTAAGCGAAGACTGGCTAAGGACGAGGTGACGATGCGCGTGGGAAATGGTTCCAAAGTTGATGTGATCGCCGTCGGCATGCTACCTCTACATCTACCTTCGGGATTAGTTTTAGACCTAAATAATTGTTATTTGGTGCCATCGTTAAGCATGAACATCATATCTGGATCTTGTTTGATGCGAGATGGTTATTCATTTAAATCTGAGAATAATGGTTGTTCTATTTATACGAGTAATATCTTTTATGGTCATGCATCCTTGAAGAGCAGTTTATTTTTGTTGAATCTCGATAGTAGTGATACACATATTCATAATGTTGAAGCCAAAAGATGCATAGTTGATAATGATAGTGCAACTTATTTGGGGCACTGCTGTTTGGGTCATATTGGTATAAAGCGCATGAAGAAACTCCATACTGATGGACTTTTGGAATCACTTGATTATGAATCACTTGGTACTTGCGAACCATGCCTTATGGGCAAGATGACTAAAACACCGTTCTCCGGAACTATGGAGCAAGCAACAGATTTGTTGGAAATCATACATACTGATGTATGTGGTCCGATGAATATTGAGGCTCGCGGTGGGTATCATTATTTTCTCACCTTCACAGATGATTTGAGCAGATATGGGTATATCTACTTAATGAAACATAAGTCTGAAACATTTGAAAAGTTCAAAGAATTTCAGATTGAAGTGGAAAATCATCATAACAAGAAAATAAAGTTTCTACGATCTGATCGTGGAGGCGAATATTTGAGTTACGAGTTTGGTCTACATTTGAAACAATGCGGAATAGTTTCGCAACTCACGCCACCCGGAATACCACAGCGTAATGGTGTGTCTGAACGTCGTAATCGTACTTTACTAGATATGGTATGATCTATGATGTCTTTTACTGATTTACCGCTATCGTTTTGGGGTTATGCTTTAGAGACGGCTGCATTCACGTTAAATAGGGCACCATCAAAATCCGTTGAGACGACGCCTTATGAACTATGGTTTGGCAAGAAACCAAATTTGTCGTTTCTTAAAGTTTGGGGCTGCGATGCTTATGTGAAAAAGCTTCAACCTGATAAGCCCGAACCCAAATCGGAGAAATGTGTCTTCATAGGATACCCAAAGGAAACTTTTGGGTACACCTTCTATCACAGATCAGAAGGCAAGACATTCGTTGCTAAGAATGGATCCTTTCTAGAGAAGGAGTTTCTCTCGAAAGAAGTGAGTGGGAGAAAAGTAGAACTTGATGAGGTAACTGTACCTGCTCCCTTATTGGAAAGTAGTTCATCACAGAAACCGGTTCCTGTGACACCTGCACCAATTAGTGAGGAAACCAATTATGATGATCATGAAACTTCAGATCAAGTTACTACCGAACCTCGTAGGTCAACCAGAGAAAGATCCGCACCAGAGTGGTACGGTAATCCTGTTCTGGAGGTCATGTTACTTGACCATGACGAACCTACGAACTATGAGGAAGCGATGATGAGCCCAGATTCCGCAAAATGGCTTGAGGCATGAAATCTGAGATGGGATCCATGTATGAGAACAAAGTGTGGACTTTGGTTAACTTGCCCGATGATCGGCAAGCCATCAAAAATAAATGGATCTTCAAGAACAAGACAGACGCTGATGGTAATGTTACTGTCTACAAAGCTCGACTTGTTGTGAAAGGTTTTTGACAAGTTCAAGGAGTTGACTACGATGAGACCTTCTCACCAGTAGCGATGCTTAAGCCCATCCGAATCATGTTAGCTATTGCCGCATTTTATGATTATGAAATTTGGCAATGGATGTAAAAACTGCATTCCTGAATGGATTTCTAGAAGAAGAGTTGTATATGATGCAACCTGAAGGTTTTATCAATCCAAAAGGTGCTAATAAAGTGTGCAAGCTCCAGCGACCCATTTATGGACTGGTGCAAGCCTCTCGGAGTTGGAATAAACATTTTGATAGTGTGATCAAAGGATATGGTTTTATACAGACTTTTGGAGAAGCCTGTATTTACAAGAAAGTGAATGGGAGCTCTGTAGCATTTCTAATATTATATGTGGATGACATATTGTTGATTGGAAATGACATAGAATTTCTGGATAGCATAAAAGGATACTTGAATAAGAGTTTTTCAATGAAAGACCTCGGTGGAGCTGCTTACATATTGGGCATCAAGATCTATAGAGATAGATCAAGACGCTTAATTGGACTTTCACAAAGCACATACCTTGACAAAGTTTTGAAAAGTTTAAAATGGATCAGGTAAAGAAAGGGTTCTTGCCTGTGTTACAAGGTGTGAAGTTGAGTAAGACTCAATGCCCGACCACTGCAGAAGATAGAGAGAAAATGAAAGATGTTCCCTATACTTCAGCCATAGGAGGCTCTATCATGTATGCAATGCTGTGTACCAGACCTGATGTGTGCCTTGCTATTAGTTTAGCAGGGAGGTACCAAAGTAATCCAGGAGTGGATCACTGGACAACGGTCAAGAACATCCTGAAATACCTGAAAAGGACTAAGGATATGTTTCTCGTTTATGGAGGTGACAAAGAGCTCATCGTAAATGGTTACGTTGATGCAAGCTTTGACACTGATCCGGACGATTCTAAATCGCAAACCGGATACATGTTTTTATTGAACGGTGGAGCTGTCAATTGGAGCAGTTCTAAACAGAGCGTCATGGCGGGATCTACATGTGAAGCAGAGTACATTGCTGCTTCGAAAGAAACAAATGAAGGAGTCTGGATGAAGGAGTTCATATCCGATCTAGGTGTCATACCTAGTGCATCGGGTCCAATGAAAATCTTTTGTGACAATACTGGTGCAATTGCCATGGCAAAGGAATCCAGATTTCACAAGAGAACCAAGCACATCAAGAGACGCTTCAACTCCATCCGGGATCAAGTCCAGGTGGGAGACATAAAGATTTGCAAGATACATACGGATCTGAATGTTGCAGACCCGTTGACTAAGCCTCTTCCATGAGCAAAACATGATCAGCACCAAGGCTCCATGGGTGTTAGAATCATTACTGTGTAATCTAGATTATTGACTCTAGTGCAAGTGGGAGACTGAAGGAAATATGCCCTAGAGGCAATAATAAAGTTATTATTTATTTCCTTATATCATGATAAATGTTTATTATTCATGCTAGAATTGTATTAACCAGAAACATGATACATGTGTGAATACATAGACAAATAGAGTATCACTAGTATGCCTCTACTTGACTAGCTCGTTTATCAAAGATGGTTATGTTTCCTAGCCATAGACATGAGTTGTCATTTGACTAACAGGATCACATCATTAGGAAAGTGATGTGATTGACTTGACCCATTCCATTAGCTTAGCACTTGATCGTTTAGTATGCTGCTATTGCTTTCTTCATGACTTATACATGTTCCTATGACTATGAGATTATGCAACTCCCGTTTACCGAAGGAACACTTTGTGTGCTACCAAACGTCACAATGTGACCGGGTGATTATAAAGGTGCTCTACAGGTGTCTCCGTAGGTACTTGTTGAGTTGGCGTATTTCGAGATTATGATTTGTCACTCCGACTGTCGGAGAGGTATCTCTGGGCCCACTCGGTAATGCACATCACTATAAGCCTTGCAAGCATTGTAACTAATGAGTTAGTTGCAGGATGATATATTACGGGACGAGTAAAGAGACTTGCCGGTAACGAGATTGAACTAGGTATTGATATACCGACGATCGAATCTCGGGCAAGTAACATACCGATGACAAAGGGAACAACGTATGTTGTTATGCGGTTTGACCGATAAAGATCTTCATAGAATATGTGGGATCCAATATGAGCATCCAGGTTCCGCTATTGGTTATTGACCGGAGACGTGTCTCGGTCATGTCTACATAGTTCTCGAACCCGTAGGGTCCACACGCTTAAAGTTCGGTGATGATCGGTATTATGAGTTTTGTATTTTGATGTACCGAAGGTAGTTCGGAGTCCCGGATGTGATCATGGACATGACGAGGAATCTCAAAATGGTCGAGACATAAAGATCGATATATTGGACGACTATGTTCGGACACCGGAAAGGTTCCGGAAGGTTTCGGACATATATCGGAGTACCGGGGGTTACCGAAACCCCCCGGGGGCTTAATGGGCCTACATGGGCCTTAGTGGAAATAGAGGGTAGCAAGGGGACTGTGGGGCGCGCCCCCCCAAGGCCCAAACCGAATTGGTTTAGGGCAAGGGGGCCGGCCCCCTCTTTCCTTCTCCTCCTCTCCCTTCCCCCCCTCTCCTACTCCTACTAGGAATAGGAGGAGTCCTACTCCTAGTGGGAGTAGGACTCCCCCTTGGCGTGCCTCTCCCTGGCCGGTCGCCTCCTCCCCCTTGTTCCTTTATATACGGGGGTAGGGGGCACCCCATAGACACAACAATTGATCATTGATCTCTTAGCCGTGTGCGGTGCCCCCCTCCACCATAATCCACCTCGATCATATCGTAGCCGTGCTTAGGTGAAGCCCTGCGTCGGTAGCATCATCATCACCATCACCACGCCGTCGTGCTGACGAAACTCTCTTGTGAAGCTTAGCTGGATCGCAGCTCGCGGGACGTCATTGAGTTGAATGTGTGCAGAACTCAGAGGTGCCGTGCGTTCGGTACTTGGATCGGTCGGATCGTGAAGACGTACGACTACATCAACCGTGTTGTGCTAACGCTTCCGCTTTCGGTCTACGAGGGTATGTGGACACACTCTCCCCTCTCATTGCTATACATCACCATGATCCTGTGTGTGATTAGGATTTTTTTTGAAATTACTATGTTCCCCAACATATATCTCATGAGTTTAATTTTGCGAAATTTCATAGACAACCCCATGATAAAGAACTGCCTAGTAAAGATGAAATTATTGGTCTTGATTCTATTGCCATACCTCCTAATGATCCTTTAGAACAATATTTGCTAGCCATGAAAATGATATGTTTATGAATTAAAGAAGGGAAATAGATGAATTATTCTTTAAACAAGGACCTATTTTGAAACACAACTTGCCTGTTAAAATTCTAGGGGATCCTCCTCCACCCAAGGGTGATCCCGTGTTTGAGCTTAAACCTTTGGCTGATACTCTTAAATATGCATTTCTTGATGAGAAAGATATATCCTATTATTATTAGTGCTAACCTTTCAGAGCATGAAGAAAAGAAATTATTGAAAACTCTGAAGAAGCACCGTGCTGCTATTGGATATACTCTTGATGATCTTAAGGGCATTAGCCCCACTCTATGCCAACACAAAATAAAATTGGACAAAGACGCGAAACCGGTTATTGACCACCAACGACGGTTAAATCCTAAGATGAAAGAAGTAGTAAGAAAAGAAATACTAAAGCTTCTGGAGGCAAGTACAATTTATCCCGTTGCTGATAGTCAGTGGGTAAGTCCTGTCCATTGTGTCCCTAAGAAGGGAGGTATTACTGTTGTTCCTAATTATAAAGATGAATTGATCCCACAAAGAATTGTTACAAGTTATAGAATGGTAATTGATTTCCGCTAATTAAATAAAGCTACTAAAAAGGATCATTACCCTTTACTTTTATTGATCAAATGCTAGAAAGATTATCCAAACATACACATTTTCGCTTTCTAGATGGTTATTCTAGTTTCTCTCAAATACCTGTGTCAAAAGAGGATCAAGAAAAGACAACTTTTACTTGCCCTTTCGGTACCTTTGCTTATAGATGTATGCGTTTTGGTTTATGCAATGCACCTACTACCTTTCAAAGATGTATGACTGCTATATTCTCTGATTTTTGTGAAAAGATTGTTGAGGTATTCATGGATGTTTTTTCTGTTTATGGAACTTCTTTTGATGATTGCTTAAGCAACCTTGATCGAGTTTTGTAGAGATGTGAAGAAACTATTCTTGTCTTGAATTGGGAGAAGTGCCACTTTATGGTTAGTGAAGGTATTGTCTTGGGGCATAAAATTTCTGAAAGAGGTATTGAATTTGATAAAGCTAAGGTTGATGCTATTGAAAAGATGCCGTGTCCTTAGGACATTAACGGAATAAGAAGTTTCCTTGGTCATGCCGGTTTTTATAGGAGGTTCATTAAGGACTTCTCTAAAATTTCTAGGCCTCTGACTAATCTCTTACAAAAAGATATTCCTTTTGTCTTTGATGATGATTGTGTAGAAGCATTTGAAATACTTAAGAAAGCTTTGATTTCTGCACCCATTTTTTAGCCACCCGATTGGAATTTACCCTTTGAAATTATGTGTGATGCTAGTGATTATGATGTAGGGGCTGTTCTAGCACAAAGAGTTGATAAGAAATTAAATGTTATCCAATATGCTAGTAAAACTCTAGACAGTGCCCAAAGAAATTATGCTACTACTTAAAAAAATTAGCAGTTGTATTTGCTTGTGATAAGTTCAGACCTTATATTGTTGATTCTAAAGTAACTGTTCACACTGATCATGCTGCTATTAAATATCTTATGGAAAAGAAAGATGCTAAACCTAGACTTATTAGATGGGTTCTCTTGCTACAAGAATTTGATTTACATATTATTGATAGAAAGGGAGTTGAGAACCCCATTGCAGACAACTTGTCTAGGTTAGAGAATGTTCTTGATGACCCACTACCTATTGATGATAGCTTTCCTGATGAACAATTAGTTGTCATAAATGCTTCTCGTACTGCTCCATGGTATGCTGATTATGCTAATTATATTGTTGCCAAGTTTATAGCACCTAGTTTCACATACTAGCAAAAGAAAAAGTTCTTCTATGATTTAAGGCATTACTTCTGGGATGACCCACATTTTTATAAAGAAGGAGTAGATGGTGTTATTAGACGTTGTGTACATGAGCATGAACAAGAATAGATCCTACGCAAGTGTCACTCCGAGGCTTATGGAGGACACCATGCTGGAGATAGAACTGCACATAAGGTATTGCAATCCGGTTTTTATTGGCCTACTCTCTTCAAGGCTGCCCGTAAGTTTGTCTTGTCTTGTGATGAATGTCAAAGAGTTGGTAATATTAGTAGGTGCCAAGAAATGCCTATGAATTATTCAATTGTTATTGAACCATTTGTGTCAGGTCCCCGATTACAAATCACATCGATCTAGCCGGTAACACCTCATATCACATTGCGGCCTCACGCACGGTATCCCACGGGTGTCGCCTTACCATGGCCCGGGACCGTTTGCACCTTTTGGCTCACGTATATGATAGTGTCGCTAGCATCCATATGATAGAGAACCCGGGCCGACATGGCTAGTCATGAACCCAAAGCGGCACAGACCTATGGAGACAGGCATACATGAATCACATCGAGCATGTCGGTCATCAGCGAGTGAATCCGGGCTGTAGCACTGGGCTAACAGGACTCCGGGGAACCCGGGCTATAGCAGGCTAGGCAGGACTCTGGATGTCACCGCGTGACATTTCCCCGAAGGGACAGACATAGGAATGAAGTGAAACACATGCCGGCCAGTCAAGTGTCCTGAACAGTAGTGCTGGGCTAGCAGGACTCCGGTGAACCGGGCTGTAGCGGACTACTATGGCTCGAGGAACACTAGACTACATTTCCCCATAAGAAAGACTGCCAAGGATAAACAACTAGATTGTCGGATCCCACTCATACCAAGCATTTCAATCATACACACAATATGCCCGATATGAGTACATACAACATGGCATCACAACAAAACTCTACAACTCAAGTACTTTATTTAAAGGCTCCAGAGAGCCATTCATAACAAGTTCATACAGATAGGGGTCACATGACCCGACACTCAAGTCATACAAGCATACAAGCACAAGCGGAAGTAAGTAGTCTGAGTACAGACACTAGAAAGCAAGAAGGCTTCCGAAGCTTGTCTAACTACATAGGGCCCTCCATGGCCAGGATCACCACCTGGGTGGCTAGTCACTCGTCGACATCAAGGTCTATGTAGAACCCATCGGAGGGGGCGATGTTGTCGTCTGAAAATAGTAATTAAGCAAACATGAGTACAAAGGTACTCAGCAAGTTTTACAACAGAACCTACTATACATGCTCATTCTCAAGAAGGTGGTGGGGTTATTGCACCAAGCCAGCTTTGACTCTTGGCTAAGCTATCCTACGGAACTCCACTAGTAAAATAGTTTTCGCACACGAGTCAACTACTCACCAACACAATACCCCATCGGGGATCCTCCCTCGTCATCCTACGAGAGGGCCATCCTCGGTACTCACACTTATCTTGAGTCTTTTAGTAGTAACCATTAACTTGTCTATGAACTGTATAGGCAACCAAGTAGTCCTTTACCACGGACGCGGCTATTCGAATAGTTTAATACCCTGCAGGGGTGTACTTCGTCACACATGTTTCCACCACTTAGCATCTGCACACGACATGTGCTCGGCAGACTTCAAGCGAAAACCGACGTGGGTGTAGACCACGACCTGACTAACCCCACAAGTCTCTAGTCCAGGTTTATCGCCTATTCAGGTTCCATCCGCAAGGAAATCCGGCTGGGGTGTCCTCAACGGCCCCAAACGATGTGTACAGGGTCCCGAGACGCCAAACGGGTGCCCGCCATACCCGGCCACAGTGTATCTACCGCATCATAGCCCACCCCTAGGATCAGCGCTACGCACGGCCGCCAACACATAACCTACAAACACCAGAAACTAGTTGCAACTCCTGGACAGAGGGCGAGAGAGGTCAGTAAGTCGAGCGGGGTCATATTTCAGGGCCCAATGTGTGGTAGTAGCTGAATCTTAAATCACGCATACAGATCTCAGTTCTTATGGACGGCCTCAATGAAACAACCCACCATGTACTCCTACATGGCCTCTCATCGATACCTTTACCAAAACATGTTCAACGCATCCCTCATATTACCGACATAATCATTTCACTCTAGCCCATCACCCAAATGAACCAGACCTGACACAACTCTAAGCATAGCAGGCATAGCAAGGTAGGAATCACATACATGGCTCAATCAACTCCTACACATGCTAGTGGGTTTCATCTAGTTACTGTGGCAATGACAGGTCATGCAGAGGATAAGGGTTCAACTACCGTAGCACACAGTAGTTTGAATTGCGTTGTCTTAATGCAGTAAACAAGAGCAGAAGCGAGAACATGGGTTTGTATCGGAATGATCAATGGGTTGCTTGCTTGTTGTAGTGGTAGTAGGGTACTGCCCTTCAGACGGATACTCGGGGTTATCCTCGGAGGCAGAACCTACCACGAAAGACACACCGAACATAAACAACACATGACAATATGCAACAATATGATGCATGCTATGACATGGCAAAATGAATGTGTCTTGGCCTAATGCAAGCTAAAACAGGATGGAATGAACTCATTTGAATCAAAGATTCAAATGTTAGCTCATTTAACATGGCCTTATTAGTGCATTACCTTATTCTTCTTAAACAGCAAGGTTAACTTGTTTTGTCATGCATGAAACCATTACAGATGGATAGATTGAATTTTTCTGATCATTTTTCATATATAAATCTTTGCATTTGGAGCTATGGTTGATTTTCTATGATTTTTAGAAGTTTTGGCTATTTTCTGGAATTTCCTATTAAAGAATAAATCCAGTAATTGAATTAATGCGTCAGCATGACATAGGTGTGATGTCAACGGGTCAACTGGGTCGGCCAGGTCAAACCTGACTGGTGGGCCCTGTCTGTCAGTGACTCAGCTAATTAACAGAGTTAAATTAACACTAATTAACTGTCAGTGGGGCCTGGGCCCACATGTTAGTGACTAAACTAATTGAAATTAGTTAAAACTAATCCTAAACTAATTAGCAGACCGGCCCCACCTGTCATAGACTCAGGGGGGTCAACCTGGGCCCACACGGGGGTCAAACAGGGTCAACTCGCTGGCGAGGCCAGACACGGCGGAGGAGTGCGGGATTTGCACTCCGGCGACCAAAAGGACGGCGAAGACTATCTATGTGATGCGGGGAGGAAGCCGCGTCGAGTGGTGGCAGTGCGTGGAGCTGGGGTGGCCGGAAACGTCGCCGCCGACGAGTTTGGCGGCGGCCGGAGCTCGGGTGTGGTCGAGCTAGTTGCTAGGGGGCACGGGGAGGCGTGTGGATTGGTGCGTTGAGCTCCTGGAGGTGCGGTAGGACTAGGGGACAGGGTGGCGGGGCCATTGGGTGGCCGGAGCCTCGTCGGCGACGAGCTCCGCGGCGGTGCGTGCGGGTGATCTACATGCAGTCGCTACGGGGCTCGAGAGAGAGAACGGAGAGGGTGGGGAGGTGGCCGAGCTCCTGGGGGTCTCGTCGAGGCAGTCGGAGAGGTCGGGGATGAGCTGATGCGGCGGGGGCGGCGAAAGGGATCTCTGGTGGCCGGAGTTGAGGGCGAGCTCGGTGCAGCGTCTCCGGGGCGAGCGAGCGCTCGGGGCTCGACCCACTCGATGTAATCGACGACGGCGGAGCTCGTGGACACGATGACGCGGCGCGAGGACGGCGGAGGGCACGACTACAACGACGGTGCGGCGACAGGGGCGTCGGCCATGGTGGGGAATGGCGAAGGGAGAGAGACAGGGGGGAATGGCGTGTCCAGGGCTTCAGGGTGCGACGTGGAGGCGTCCAGGCGTCCAGGGCGTGGGCGGCAAGCAGGTGACGCCATGGCGAGCTCGGGCACGCCGGCGTCACCTCCCTGCCTGCCTGGTGGGGAAGAAGCAGCTGGCTGGCGCGGGCCAGCACAGTGCTGGGCCGCCAGGTGGGCCAGCTGGTGAGTTAGCTGGGCTGCGCCAGGTAAGTTTCTCTCTCTCTTTTTTTTCTTTCTGTTTTCTGATTTATTCTATTATTTCTATAGCTTCAGGGCTTTATTAAAAATGCCAGGGCATTTCCATAAATCATAAAATTAATCATGGCTACTGCTTAGAATATATCCAACAACAAACATTTTAGTTTATGATTATTTGAGCATTTAAAATATTTTATAGCATTTAAATGCCCAAATGCAAATACCATAAGGATTAATCCAATGACCTTAGATGTCCGAGAAGAATGTGCACCATTTTTGTCAAAGGTTTTAACCCAAAACAAAAAAGGTGGGCTTTTTAGATGGGCATTTCAGGTTCATTGAAAAAGTTTTTTAGTAAACCCTAGTTGTTCCAGGGGGGAGGGGGGGTGTTGGGGGTTCTGTCTTCCCCATTTCAAATTTAAGAGGAATTTAAACATGATGCACACTCTAATGCTTGAACTAGCTAGGGTGTGACAACTCACCCCCACTCAAAAGAATCTCGTCCCAAGATTTAGGATCCTCCGGAAAGAAGGTGGGGTACTCGAGTCGAAGGCAATCCTCCCTTTCCCAAGTGGCTTCTTTCTCGGAATGGTGTGACCATTGAACCTTGAGAAACTTGATATTATGACGTCGAGTGGTACGCTCGGCTTGATCAAGGATACGAACGGGATATTCCCGATATGAGAGGTTATCTTGTAGATCAAGCATTTCGTGGTCCACTCCACAGATAGGATCCGCGAAGCAACGCCTGAGTTGAGAAACGTGGAAGACATCGTGAACTCTGGAAAGATGCGAAGGTAGTTCCAATTGGTAGGCAACTTCTCCTCATCTGGCAAGAATGCGAAAGGGTCCGATGTAGCGAGGAGCCAATTTGCCTTTGACACCGAAATGATGGGTTCCCTTTAACGGAGTAACCCGAAGGTAAGCCTTCTCGCCGACTTCAAAAGTCATGAGCTTATGTTTACGATCATATTGGCTCTTTTGACGAGATTGGGCTGTTTTCAATTTCTCACGAATAATGCGAACCTGCTCTTCTGCTTCCTGAATCATATCCGGGCCAAAGAGTTGTCTTTCCCCGGTTTCTGACCAGTTAAGAGGCATTCAACATTTTCGTCCATAGAGGACTTCGAAAGGAGCTTTGCCCAAGCTAGCTTGATAACTATTGTTATAAGCAAACTCCGCGAATGGAAGGCATTTCTCCCAACCCATTCCGAACGAGATGACAGAAGCTCGGAGCATATCTTCCAGAATTTGATTGACTCGCTCTACTTGACCACTTGATTGAGGATGGAAGGCGGTGCTAAAAGAGAGACGAGTTCCCATAGCATTTTGGAAACTTTCCCAAAATCGAGAGGTGAAGAGACTCCCACGGTCTGAGTTAATTTCCAATGGAACACCATGAAGAGACACTATTTAGGAGATGTATAAGTCAGCTAGCTGGCTAGCGGTGATACTCTCAAGAACAGGTAGAAAGTGGGCTACTTTGGAAAGGCGGTCGATCACGACGAAGATGGCATTATTCCCTCTCTTGGTCCTGGGAAACCCAGTAATGAAATCCATACTGATTTTATCCCATTTCCACTCAGGAATAGCCAAAGGTTGAAGGGTGCCAGCAGGCCGTTGATGCTCTGCTTTAACACGACGACAAACGTCGCAGTTAGCAATGTATTGAGCGATTTCTCTCTTCATCCTAGTCCACCAAAACCTCTGACGTAGGTCTTGATACATTTTAGTACTACCGGGATGAATGGTGAGAGAGGATTCATGAGCTTCCTTAAGGATCAACTGGCGTAGATGTTGTTTCTTGGGAACCACCAAACGGTTCTCGAAGAAGATAGCACCTCGCTCATCCATGGAAAAACATTTAGCAACTCCGCTAGCAATGTTTTCCTTAATCCGGAATATGCCCTTATCACACTTCTGGGCAGCAATGATTTGATCCATAAGGGTAGGTTTCGCCACCAGGGTGGATAGAAAACCTCGAGGAACAATGTGAAGGTTAAGCTTACGAAATTCCTCATGGAGAAGTGGTTGACTTTGTTGTAACATCAGGTTGTTACAATAGGACTTACGACTTAGTGCATCAGCCATGACATTGTCTTTGCCCGGGGTGTAAGTTATTCCTAAGTCGTAATCCGAGATCAACTCGACCCAACGTCTTTGCCTGAGATTCAAATCCGGTTGGGTGAAGATATATTTCAAACTTTGGTGATCGGTGAATATCTTGCAACAATTACCGAGGAGGTAATGTCGCCAAGTTTTGAGTGCATGGACTACAGCTGCAAGCTCTAGATCATGTGTGGGATAGTTTTCCTCATGTGGGTGTAATTGCCGTGAAGCATAGGCAATTACCTGACGATCTTGCATGAGTATGCAACCTAGTCCTTGTCGCGAGGCGTCGCAATAGATAATAAAGTCCTTGGAGAAATCTGGTGGTACCAGTACGGGAGCAGATGTCAGGCGTCTTTTCAGTTCCTGAAAGCTGAACTCACACTGTGGGGTCCACTCGAACTTTTTATCTTTCTTGAGGAGTTCAGTTAGAGGTTTAGAAACCTTGGAGAAATTCTCGACGAAGCGACGGCAGTAACTCGCTAAGCCAAGGAAGCTCCGAACTTGCTTGACCGTCTTAGGTGGAGTCCAATCAAGGACAGCTTGAACTCGCTCGGGATTGACAGCAATACCCTTACCAGAGTTTACATGGCCTAGATAGGTCACTTCTGGCAACCAAATTCACACTTGGAGAATTTGGCATAAAGGCGATGCTCTCGAAGTTTCATCAATACCAGTCTTAGATGTTCGGCATGTTCCTCTTCATTCTTGGAGTAGATGAGTATGTCATCGAGATAAACTACGACGAATTTATCCAAATACTCCATGAATACCGAGTTCATTAACCGGGAGAAGGTGGCTGGGGCATTGGTTAAACCGAAGGACATAACGGTGTACTCGTATTGGCCATAACGGGTAACAAAGGCCGTTTTGGGAGTCCCCATTTCTGATTTTGATTTGATGGTAGCCCAAGCTCAAATCCATCTTGGAAAAGACTGAGGATCCAGCGAGCTGATCATACAGATCGTTGATCCTGGGAAGCGGATACTTGTTCTTGATGGTGACCAAGTTGACAGGTCGGTAATCTACAACCATTCGATCCGTTCCATCCTTCTTCTTGACGAAGAGGACGGGGCAAGCCCAAGGAGAGGAACTAGGACGGATGAAACCCTTTTTCAAGGACTCATCGAGTTGGTTCTTAAGCTCGGCTAGCTCTAAGGGTGCCATCTTATAGGGTCTCCTAGAAATTGGAACGGTTCCTGGAACAAGGTCTATCACAAACTCGACATCCCTGTCAGGTGGAACACCTGGTAGTTCTTCTGGAAATACATCCGAAAAGTCTCGGACTACCGGAACATCTTCAAGGTCTGGAAGGGGGTTGGCATTTAGGGAGTAAAGCTGGCGCTTGGCCACTCGAGTTAAGACATTGACTGTCTTGCCCAATGGGTGAGTAAGTTGAACGGTTCTAGTGGCACAATTAATCTTAGCATAATGAGCTGACATCCAGTCCATACCCAAAATGATGTTTATGTCCGAGGACTTGAGAGCTATTAAGGATGCAAGGAAGACAAGTCTATCGACAAGAATTTTGTTCCCATGGCTTACTCTAGAAGTTTTCCATCTAGAGCCAGGGGTTTGAATTTCCATGGTAGAGGGCATGTCACAGAATGTCGTGTTATGCAATCGAGCATAGTTCTCGGATATGAATGAATGAGATGCTCCAGTATCGAAAAGAACAGATGCCGGATGGCAATTAACAAGGAGCGTACCAAGGACGACGTTAGGATCCTCATGAGCCTCCTCGGCTGAAACATAGTTGACATGGCCACGTGTAGTAGTGACTGGCTTGGCGTAGAATGTCTTTACCGCTGGCTTACCACGGCCAATGGTCTTTCCAGACTGATTGGGGTTGTTCTGGGGACACTCTCGACTATAGTGACCCGGCTCCCCACACTTAAAGCATGTCACCACATTGGGGCGTGGAGCAGCATTAGCAGCGGGGCCACCATAGGGCTTGGGCGGTGCAAACTGCTGGTTGGGACGAGGCGCCTCAAAGGATGGCCTCGGAATGAACCTGGGTGGCAGTGCCGTGCTTGGGATCCACACCCGGTGCTTCTGAGCTCTAGAGCCAGATGAAGAGCCAAAATCATGTGAGTGTTTGCGTGAAGCGTCATAGTCAGATTGGCCTGACTCAGCACTGATGGCTTTATTGACAAACTTCTGAAAGGAGGTGCACTCGTGCAGACGAAGATCGCGGCGAAGCTCAGGGCTAAGTCCCTTGCGGAACCTTGCCTGCTTCTTAGTGTCGGTAGATACTTCTTCAGGAGCATAACGTGCCAGATTCCCAAATTCACGACTATAAGCATCCACAGTCAGTCTTCCTTGGGTGAAATTGCAGAACTCCTCCCTCTTGCGATCTATGAGACCTTCCAGAATGTGATGCTCATGGAAAGCCTCACTGAATTCAGCCCAAGTAGTGATTTGGCCGACTGGGCGCATAGCTTCAAAATTTTCCCACCAAAGGCTAGCAGGACCTTCGAGATGATAGGCAGCATAAGTAACCTTGTCGGCTTCGGCTACGTTGGCAGAACGTAGCTTGTGGGTGATGCTGCAAAGCCAGTCATCCGCGTCGAGGGGCTCGACGGAATGGTTAAACTTTGCTGGGTACAACTTGATAAAGTCATTGATTGACACCAAGTCATTTCGCGGATGGCGTGCAGTGTTCTGCTCAATCCGCTCCAGTAAGCGGTTAGTCTCACGCTTGTTTCTTTCCGCCTCCAGCATCACTTCGGCCAGAGAAGGCGGTGAGGCAGATTTTCACCCCTAGCTGCACTGGCTTCCCCCTGCTCCGGGGCAGCAGGGTTGCTGCGGGTGTTGACCATCCTAGGAGAAAACAAGACCATGGTTTAGGTAAGGATGGCTCAAACTTAGCAAGGAAGTGCAGAATGTAATGGATAACACGGAATGCAGAGATGTTCATCCGTATGTCATGGTAATATAAAACTGCTATATATATACCAACTGTCATACACACCGTACATAGTTTAGTACAAGCCCAGGCTACAGTATAACTATGATGAAAGACGTTACATCTCATCGGAGGCATTCCAAGCTCCTATACATTATTTGTCTACACCTCCGGAGTTGATTACACACAGTCATATTCCACAAGTCACGCAGGACAGTGGAGATACAACTATTACAATACTAGTGATACTACTACTAACTCAGATAGCTCCGTAGTAGTCCTCATAGAAGTCACCTCCATAGCCTGGAAGTTCAACGTGATCATCCAGGAACAGACGGTCCCGAGGAGCTTGTGGACCAAAGGGGCTAGGATGAGGTCTTGGACCAACAAACGGTGGCCTGCGGGGACCACGGGGAGGGGTGATGCCTCCCACATCACGCCAATCCACCATGTCTGGCACCACAGAGAACCCGGGCCGACATGGCTAGTCGTGAACCCAAAGCGGCACAGACCTATGGAGACAGGCATACATGAATCACATCAAGCATGTCGGTCATCAGCGAGTGAATCCGGGCTATAGCACTAGGCTAACAGGACTCCGGGGAACCCGGGCTGTAGCAGGCTAGGCAGGACTCTAGATGTCACCGCGTGACATTTCCCCGAAGGGACAGACATAGGAACGAAGTGAAACACATGCCGGCCAGTCAAGTGTCCTGAACAGTAGTGCTGGGCTAGCAGGACTCCGGTGAACCGGGCTGTAGCGGACTACTATGGCTCGAGGAACACTAGACTACATTTCCCCATAAGAAAGACTGCCAAGGATAAACAACTAGATTGTCGGATCCCACTCATACCAAGCATTTCAATCATACACACAATATGCCCGATATGAGTACATACAACGGGCCCACATGTCAGTGACTAAACTAATTGAAATTAGTTAAAACTAATCCTAAACTAATTAGCAGACCGGCCCCACCTGTCATAGACTCAGGGGGGGTCAACCTGGGCCCACACGGGGGTCAAACAGGGTCAACTCGCCGGCGTCTAGCCGCCGGCGAGGCCAGACACGGCGGAGCAGTGCGGGATTTGCACTTAGGCGACCAAAAGGATGGCGGAGACTATCTATGTGATGCGGGGAGGAAGCCGCGTCGAGTGGTGGCAGTGCGTGGAGCTGGGGTGGCCGGAAACGTCGCCGGCGACGAGTTTGGCGGCGGCCGGAGCTCGGGTGAGGTTGAGCTAGTCGCTAGGGGGCACGGGGAGGCGCGTGGATTGGTGCGTTGAGCTCCTGGAGGTGTGGCAGGACTAGGGGACAGGGTGGCGCAGCCATTGGGTGGTCGGAGCCTCGTCGGTGACGAGCTCCGCGGCGGTGCGTGCGGGTGATCTACATGTAGTCGCTACGGGGCTCGAGAGAGAGAACAGAGAGGGTGGGGAGGTGGCTGAGCTCACGGGGGTCTCGTCGAGGCAGTCGGAGAGGTCGGGGATGAGCTGATGCAGCGGGGGCGGCGAAAGGGATCTCTGGTGGCCGGAGTTGAGGGCGAGCTCGGTGCAGCGTCTCCGGGGTGAGCGAGCGCTTGGGGCTCGACCCACTCGATGTAATCGACAACGGCGGAGCTCGTGGACACGATGACGAGGCGCGAGGATGACGGAGGGCACGGCTACGACGACGGTGCGGCGACAGGGGCATCGGCCATGGTGGGGAACGGCGAAGGGAGAGAGACAGGGGGAATGGTGTGTCCAGGGCTTCGGGGTGCGACGTGGAGGCGTCCAGGGCGCAGGCGGCAAGCAGGTGACGCCGTGGCGAGCTCGGGCACACCGGCGTCACCTCCCTGCCTGCCTGGTGGGGAAGAAGCAGCTGGCTGGCGCGGGCCAGCACAGTGCTGGGCCGCCAGGAGGTGGGCCGGCTAGTGAGTTAGCTGGGCTGCGTCAGGTAAGTTTCTCTCTCTCTTTTTTTTCTATTTTCTGATTTATTCTATTATTTCTGTAGCTTCATGGCTTTATTAAAAATGCCAGGGCATTTCCATAAATCATAAAATTAATCATGGCTACTGCTTAGAATATATCCAACAGCAAACATTTTAGTTTATGATTATTTGAGCATTTAAAATATTTTATAGCATTTAAATGCCCAAATGCAAATACCATAAGGATTAATCCAATGACCTTAGATGTCCTAGAAAAATGTGCACCATTTCGTCAAAGGTTTTAACCCAAAACAAAAAAGGTGGGCTTTTTAGAAGGGCATTTCAGGTTCATTGAATAAGGTTTTTAGTAAACCCTAGTTGTTCCAGGGGGGGGGGGGGTGCTGGGGGTTCTGTCTTCCCCATTTCAAATTTAAGAGGAATTTAAACATGATGCACACTCTAATTCTTGAACTAGCTAGGGTGTGACAATTTGATGTTTGGGGCTTTGATTATATGGGACCGTTTCCTTCCTCTAATGGGTATACACATATTTTAGTTGCTGTTGATTATGTTACTAAGTGGGTACTATTCCGACTAGTAGTGTTGATCATAACACCTCTATTGAGATGCTTAAAGAAGTTATTTTTCCGAGGTTTGGAGTCCCTAGATACTTAATGACTGATGGTGGTTCACATTTTATTCATGGTGCCTTTCGTAAAATGCTTGCTAAGTATGATGTTAATCATAGAATTGCATCTCTATATCATCCACAGTCTAGTGGTCAAGTAGAATTGAGTAATAGAGAGCTTAAATTAATTTTGCAAAAGACTGTAAATAGATCTAGAAATAATTCGTCCAAGAAACTTGATGATGCATTATGGGCTTATAGAACTGCATATAAAAATCCTACGGGTATGTCTCCGTATAAAATGGTTTATGGAAAAGCTTGTCACTTACCTCTCGGACTAGAACACAAGGCATATTGGGCCATTAAAGAGCTCAATTATGATTTCAAACTTGTCGGTGAGAAGAGGCTTTTTGACATTAGCTCACTTGATGAATGGAGAACCCATGCCTATGAGAATGCCAAACTGTTTAAAGAAAAAGTTCAAAGATGGTGAGGGAGTCCTGGATTAGGGGGTCTCCGGACAGCCAGACTATATCCTTTGGCCGTACTATTGGACTATGAAGATACAAGATTGAAGACTTCATCTCGTGTCCGGATGGGACTCTACTTGGCGTGGAAGGCAAGCTAGGCAGTACAGATATGGATATCTCCTCCTTTGTAACCGACCTTGTGTAACCCTAACCCTCTCCGGTGTCTATATAAACCGGAGGGTTTTAGTCCGTAGGACATAACAAAAAATATACAATCATACCATAGGCTAGCTTCTAGGGTTTAGCCTCTCTGATCTCGTGGTAGATCTACTCTTGTACTACCCATATCATCAATATTAATCAAGTAGGACGTAGGGTTTTACCTCCATCAAGAGGGCCCGAACCTGGGTAAAACTTCGTGTCCCCTGCCTCCTGTTACCATCCGCCTAGACGCACAGTTCGGGACCCCCTACCCGAGATTCGCTGGTTTTGACACCGACATTGGTGCTTTCATTGAGAGTTCCTCTGTGTCATCACCGTTAGGCTTGATGGCTCTTCTATCATCGTTAGCGATGCAGTCCAGGGTGAGACTTTTCTCCCCGGACAGATTTTTGTATTCGGCGGCTTTGCACTGCAGGCCAATTCGCTTGGCCATCTGGAGCAGATTGAAAGCTACACCCCTGGCCATCAGGTCAGGTTTGGAAACTTAAGCTACACGGCCGATATCCGCGGAGACTTGATCTTCGACGGATTCGAGCCTCTGCCTTGTGCGTCACGCGGTCATGATGAGTACGATTTAGCTCTACCATCCGACAGTGTTCAGGAGATCGCACCGGCAGCCGCTCCGACCCTCAATTCGGAGCCAGTTGCGCCATCCATGGACGGGTGGATGGACCCCACCACGGAGGTCTTACCCTCATCGGCGATCGAGCCGAACATCGACCTTACTCTGCACGAGAGCCGTGTTGACAAACTGCCGAATCTCTCTCCGGCCACGGACTCCGAACCGCCTGCGCCCGTTCCTAGCGAATCCAATTGGGCGCCGATCATGGAGTTTACCTCCGCGGACATTTTTTAGCACTCGCCCTTTGACGACATACTGAACTCGTTAAGGTCTCTCTCCTTATCAGGAGGATCCTGGCCGAACTATGTCTGACAGGATTGGGATGCGGACGACGAAGAAATTCGCGACCCGCCCACCACCCACTTAGTAGCCACTGTCGATGACTTAACCGACATGCTCGACTTTGACTCCGAAGGCATCGACGGTATGGACGACGATGCGGGAGACGAAGATTGTCGGCATTCTGGGAATGGGGGTCCCCAGACTTGCCTGCCTGCGGCCTGCGGCATGGCTCGAGGAGGGGCCCAGCATGACCCATCTTTATCAACACAGACCCAAGACCCTCGCGAGGGGTCAAGCCTCGTGGGGCGGATGACACGGAGCTTCGTCAGGCATGTCCTCATCAGGCTAGCTCACGAGAAGGCGGAGAGATCAAGGCGGGGTACCTCACGAGGTGCCCGTGATGCAAGCCATGACGACCAAGGGTGCCAGGTGGGCGCCAGCCCGCGCAGTGTCCTCCTTTCCTCTTTGGTGCAAAGGGAGCAAGCGCAGGTGAGAGCATCAAGCAAAGGCACCCGTTTCGGTGCAACGAGACCAAGACCGGCCCAACGGCAGGAAGGAAGTCATTGTGGAGCCCAAGCCAGCGTCACCACCAGAGCCTTTGGCAGGCGAGGACCAACTTTAGTCAGGATAAGTGTACCCGATGTTTCCCTTCAAAATGGCCAATTGTTGGCGCCCTTCCCGCTCAATATTTGGGAAGAGGCCCAGGGCCTTTGCCTATAAATAGGACTAGCCACCCACAGGGTAGAGGGGAGATCGGATCGAAATCAGAGAGAGAATCGAGAAGAGAGAGAGAGAGAGAGAAGGGTGACTGAACTCCTCCTAGCAGTTCATCCCCCCAGCCAAGAACAGACCCTCGCGAGGCTGTTCTTCCTTGTATTGCTCATCATCATCAACCCAAGAGGCAATCCACCACACCACACACTGGAGTAGGGTATTACACCACAACGGTGGCCCGAACCAGTATAAACCCTGTGTCTCTTGTGCTGTTCTTTCCATAACTTAGATCTTAGCGAGGCGGAGGGGTGCAGGTAGGTAGAAGGCGAAATCTCCATGCGCACCCCAGTGTTCGAACCTCAAGGGTCTGCCGGAACCCGAAATCCGACATTTGGCGCACCAGGTAGGGGTGCGCCGGAATTCGTCTTCCACCACCCCGTTCTCCTCCGACCATCGCGTCCATGTCTGACGCTCGTCGGGCCCGCGCCGAGCGCCGGGCCGCTCTCGCCTCCCGCGTCGCCCAGACGGCTCCTGTCGGCGGGCGTCCTCGCCGTTCCCCGTCACCTGCCGTCAACGCCGCCACCGGCCTGGCGGGGGACGAGCAGCAAGCGTCGTCTCAGCATCCGTCCGTGCGGCAAGACGGCCGCACCGCTACTCCCTCGCTCACCCAGCTGGTTCTTCGTCCCGCGCGCTCCGCGCACCCATGGAGGCTCGAGCTGCGGTCATCGCGGCAAACGAGCTCCTGCGCTACCGTCCCGTCGACGACGTCTACGAAGAATGGCTCGACCGCGTCGCCGAGCTCGTCCGCGCTGCAGGGGGCTCTCCTGCGCCGTTCGTTCCGCTGCACCGCACCCCGCCCCGCGCGGGCGACGAAGCTCCGGCGGCGCCCCAGCCGCCTCCTCCTCAAGAAGGCACCATGGCTCCAAGGCGCATGGCCCCTGGGCAGGACCTGCTCCATCAGGTGCCAGCGCGGCAAGAGCAGAGGTGCCAAGAAGTCCCTCGCCCGCAAGAAGCTGCCCGGGCGCTCCCTGCTCCAGCATGCCACGACCATGCTCCTGCTCCCGCACGTCAAGACCCCGTGCTACTCCCAGCTGCAGCGCGTAGGGACATGCAAGACCAAGCTCTCCGTCACCCAAGGCCTCCCGTGGCCACAGCAGGCTGCCGTGCCTTCACCACCGAGCTACGCAACGTCACGTGGCCCGGCAAGTTCAAGCCAGACCTGCCTCCTCGTTACGACGGCACGGCCGACCCTGCGGAGTTCCTCCAGCTCTATGAGCTGGGCATCGATGCTGCCAACGGAGACGAGAAGGTCATGGCGAACTGGTTTCCCATGGCGCTCAAGGACGGGGCCCGCACCTGGCTCCTGAACCTGGCTCCAGGCACGATCTCCTCCTGGGATGAGATGCGCACCCGCTTCATCGCCAACTTCCAAGGTACTCGCAACCGGCCACCCGCCATGAGCAACATGCGCCGCATCAAGCAACAACCCGGGGAGACCCTGCAGAAGTACATCCAGTGCTTCAACAACGCACGCCTCAGGATTCCCAAGGTGACTGAGGAGGCCATCATCTCAGCCTTCTCCGACGGCGTGCGCGATGTCAATATGAAGGAGGAGCTGGCGATGCATGAAGACCTGTGCACTTCCTTGGAGCTGTTCAACTTAGCAACCAAGTGCGCCAGGGCTGAGGAGGGGCGTGTCTCCCTCCTCGAGCTGCCTGCCACAGACCCAGAAGAGAAGAAGCCCAAGGCCAAGGATGTGAAGCGCAAGGGGGCTGCCGTGCTCGCGGTAGAGCCAGACACCAAGCGGGGCAGAGATCAGCCCGAACCTTCCAAGGGCAGTCGGTACTGTGTGTACCACGACCTCCACACCCACAACACCAACGAATGTCAAGAGCTCCGAGCCGTGCGAGAAGGAAGGATCGGCCGTCGCCCCGACCGCGGTGACCGGGGCTACGGTCGAGGAGGAGGAAGGAACGCAGGACGCTAGGAAGACCGTGGCCTGCGCCAAGGGTGGCGCGATCAACCTCACGAGGATCACTGGCAAGACCCGCCTCGCGAGGGAGACTGGAGGGATCAGCCTCGCGAGGATCGCCCGCAAGGCAACGCAGGCCTCCCTCCGCTGCCGCCGCAGCCAAGGAGAAACGAGGACCGCCACCAAGATGAGGGGGCTGGGGGCTTCCAGGAGCCGCGCGCGATCGCCTGCATCCTGGGCGGGGCTCAGGCCCCAGCCTCTCAACGCATCTTCAAGCAGTTCGCCCGCGAAGTGAATGCAGCCCTCCCTAAGCTCGAAGCCGCACGCCCGCTCAGGTGGTCGGCGTGCGCCATCACGTTCAGCTCAGCAGATCAGCTCAAGTGTGCGGCTACAGTCGGAGTCCTCCCGATGCTTTATTCCCCAATCATCAGCAACGTGGTGGTCACCAGGACCCTCATCGATGGCGGGGCAGGGCTCAACGTCCTGTCCGTAGAAACATTCAACAATCTCCAAGTACCCTACAGCCAGCTTCAGCCAACCAAGCCCTTCTCCGGAATCACCGATGGCTTCACGGTCCCGATTGGGCAGGTCCGCCTCCCTGTCACCTTCGGGGCACACGACAACTACTGCACCGAGCTCATCGACTTCGACGTCGCTCACATTCGCCTACCGTACAATGCCATCCTTGGGTACCCAGCGCTGGCCAAGTTCATGGCCGAAACTCACCACGGCTACAACGTCCTCAAGATGCCAGGAAGTGGCGGAGTCATCACGGTGCCCTGTGAAGAGAAGGACGTGGTGTGTTCCCTGGAACGAGCCTTTCAGGCCGCGTCACTGGAAGACCCGGATCGCGGAAGCAGGAGGCTTCCCGAGACCGCTCCCATGAAGAAGAAGACATTGTCCGGCCCAGCCCCTCAGGAGGCAGGCCCCTCTGGGCCCGTGCCTGCCCAGGGGGAACCTCCTTCCATCGCGTAGGAAAGCACGCCCAGCGCCCTCCTCAGGCAGGGCTCGGGGGCTCTCCCCTGGAGGGCCACCGACCTGGCTAGGGTCACGAGGGAGGCGCTTGGGCACCACATGGAGGCGTGTTTCGAAGCACGTTTCCCTCAAGAAAGAGTAAGGCAAGGAGAGCCAGACCCTCAGGAGTTCGTCAGCAAGGCCATTCAGGAGCTACAGGAGTCAAGGGTCATGAAAGGCGGCCGCCGTCTACCAGAAGTGGCTCCCCATCCAGGCAAGGATGGTGGGCTGCGCGTCTGCGTCGACATACCAGGGTTCAACTGAGTCGCCTCTCTGGAGTGCCTCTGCCCTCGCGAGTGGGGTGCTGCGGAGGTCCACCCCACAGCTACGTTCGCATGCCTTACGGCTTGCCGAGCGCGCCTGCCACGTACCAGCGCCTCATGAGGGGCATCATGGAGGCACAAGAGGCCAGGCGTTCTGTAGCCCTGGCAGAGATGGAGATGGTCCGTGGGGAGCCGCCAGCACCTCCGGAGCCTCCCGAGGCCCTCGGGCCTGGGGGCTCATGAGGATCGGCTTCCGCAGCCCACCGAGTCTGCTACACCAACACCCCTTCGTCCTCAACGTCATCAGGTGACATCTTTCAAGTTTCACTTCTAGCTGGGAGCGCCCCTCCAGGGCTGCATTATTCCCAGGCCGCGTGGGTCCGTCCCTGCGGCATGTATCCCTTCTATTTCATGTTGTTAGCTTACCTTGTTGGGGGCGCCCCTCGGGCTGCATCACCCCCAAGTCACTCGGGCCTGACCCAGTGATGTCCGCCTTCCCAGCATCTATTTGGATGAATCCACTCCTTCGCGGCTAATGTGTTTGACCTAGCTGCCCGCTCAACTGACGCCAACTGACGGAACTGCTCCCAAACGGCACGACGCTTGCGCATGGGTCCGTCCCTACAACGTTGACAAACCTGGATGGCTGAGCTCTGGCCGCGGCAGCCCCGCATGGCGCCACCTCGTCAAGCCTTCAGTGCCACATTACCCCTCGGAAGCAACCAACGGCTGACTGTCAATTGTCGTGGCAACCACTCGTTCTTTCTCTGATGGGTCTACAGGATCTCTTAAAGGAGCTGCATCAGGCGAGGCCCTTGCGGTGTCTCCTTCACTCTCATCCGCGTGAACCGCTTGCACGTTAAAGGGGGGGGGTGCCTGAGCATCGCGACTTAGGGCTCCTACTGGCTCTCCAGCCCTCACCCTCTGGCCTTGTCCACGACATCACGACCTGGCATACCAGCGACGGCTGGGACTCGCTCAAGGGCCGGGACCCGAGGACGTAGAGCAGAAAGGGGAGCAAAGGCGAGAGGGGAGGGACATGTGAGGACCTCGCCGAGCAACCTCACGCCTGCCGATGCACGGACCCGGCGACACACCACAGAGCGGCCCCTGATTCTCGAGATAAGTCACCACCGGAAGCGCCAGCTACCGTGGCACCACCCCCGCACCTAATGCAATCCCGTGTTAGCGACGCCGCTCTCCTTTCTCACCGAACGACGGCTGCTTGAGCGCCAAAGGGGACCTCCTGAGCATCGCGACTCAGGGGCTCTTACCGGACTCCGGGTCGCTCACCTCCTGGCCTTGACCACGGCATCGCGACCTGGCATACCAGCGACGGCTGAAGCCGCCTTGGGACTGGGACCTGTCGGCGCAGAGCACCAAGCCCTCGTGAGGTTCGAAATGGAGGACTGAGCTAAGACGGAATGAGGAACTCGCACAATTCTACGACAAGGGTTATATTAACAAAACAGGATCACATGCACCTTACAAGCCCCCACGGGACGCATCTTTGATTCCTCGCAGGGAACAGATCCTAAAGGGACACTAACTATGCGCGCCCCTACAGAAGACGCCATCATCAACAGTGGGCCGTCAAGCACCGGCGCCAACCCCATCCAGATCAGAGTCGGCGGCGGCCTGACGAGCCCGCCCTGCTCCAGGAGCGGCGTCGGCTCGGGGGCTCGTAGCTGTCGTCGCTCGTCTCCGGAGTCGTGAAGAGCTCGCTGGAGTCGCTGGAACCTCCGACGCCTCCACCGCCTGAGGAGCCGCCAAGGGAGCGGTCGGCGGGCCCAATCCTCGCCGCAGCAGGGTCCCGGCCACCTCTCCCAGGGCAGCACTCCAGCCGGCGCCCGTTCGCATCGAAGACCTTGAAGAACATCACCGAAGCACCGTCGCACTCCAAGTGGATCGCGAAGGCGCCTCTTGTCCTGCAAACCCGAGCGATTTCGCTCCAGCCTCGAGTCATGAAGACCTCGCCCGGGGCAACGACCGCGACCTCTGCCTCGGTCGCGAGGGTGCTGCAGCCAGCGTGCTGCAGCCAAAGCTCCAGGGGCTCTCCCTGTGGGACGATGGAGGCGAAGAAGGGAGGAAGGCGAATCCAAGACTGAGGAGGCATGGAGACGTGAAGCACGAGCTCTCGGGAGGAGCCCTCGGTGTGGACCCCAGGGGGGACGACCCACACCTTCGTGACCCGTCGGCGCCGACGGCGGCGCCGCCCGTGGCGATTAGCATCAGCTCCTTCAGGGCCCTCGTTGTGGGTGTACAAGGGAAGCGGGAACCCCGGCGGTGCCCGCTCGCACAAGGGCCTCGACACCACCTTATGAGCCCCCTCGTCCTGGCCGCGGAGGACGAGCTGTTTCTTCGGCGGGAGCGGGACTGGTTCCTCTCGGGGAGCCTTTTCCTTCTCTGCCGTCGAGAACCGGCGGATCGGGGCCATCGCAGCAAGACGGAGCAAGGATTGGGAAGAAGGAGAAGCAAGAAGGGATGGACTGGAAGGGCGCGCACCGTTCTGTACATATAGTCGGCGAAGGCCAACTGCCGACCTCCACGATCGCAGGTAATCATGACCCGCTTTGCATGTAGGGACTTGTCCAATCCGTGCAATTGCCGAGGCGCCATGGGGAAGTGGAGACGCCCACGTCCAATCAACCGCCACGTGGCGCCCAAGGCCGCAGGTTCGCCCTCGCCCTTCCGCCTCCCTGCACGGCCAAGTCCGGGTGCGCCTTGGGCTCGGGGGCTACTGTCGGCGTTCTGGGAACGGGGGTCCCCAGACTTGCCTGCCTGCGGCTTGCGGCGTGGTTTAAAGGGGGGTCCAGCACGGCCCATCTTCATCAACACAGACCCAAGACCCTCGCGAGGGGCCAAGCCTCGCGGGGCGGACGACGCAGAGCTTCCTCAGGCATGGCCTCATCAGGCTGGCTCGCGAGGAGGCGGAGAGATCAAGGCGGGGTACCTCATGAGGTGCCCGTGATGCAAGCCATGAAGACCAAGGGCGCCAGGCAGGCGCCAGCCCGCGCAGTGTCCTCCTTTCCTCTTTGGTGCAAAGGGAGCAAGCGCAGCCGCGGAGTACCGAGGCATCGGGCAAAGGTTGCCATTTCGGTGCAACAAGACCAAGACCAGGATGACTGCAAGACGGAGGTCATTGTGGAGCCGAAGACAGCGTCACCACCAGAGCTTTGTGCAGGCGAAGACTACTTTTGTCAGGATAGCTAGTACTAGCTGTCCCCCTTCAAATTAGCCCGCCATTGTTGGCTCCCTTCCCGCTCGATATTTGGAAAGAGGACCAGGGCCTCTACAAATAGGACCAGCCACCCACAGGGCAAGGGGATGGAGAAGAACAAGAGCAGAGAGAGTTTTAGAGAGAGTTCTAGGGGCATCAACAATCGGAGAGAGAGAGAAGGGTGACTGAACTCCTCCCAGCAGTTCATCGCCCCAGCCAAGAACAGACCCTTGCAAGGCTATTCTTCCTTGTATTGTTCCTCATCATCAGTCCAACAGGCTATCCACCACACCACACACTGGAGTAGGGTATTACACCACAACGGTGGCCCGAACCAGTATAAACCCTGTGTCTCTCGTGTTGTTCTTTCCATAGCTTAGATCTTAGCGAGGCGGAGGGGTGCAGGTAGGTAGGAGGCGAAATCTCCGCGCGCACCCCAGTGTTCGAACCTCAAGGGTCTGCCGGAACCCAAAATCCGACAGGCTTAGCTGCAGTCCAGTACTCGCCTATGTTCTCTCTCTTGAGGACTTAGCTGCAGTCAGGCACTCGCCTAAGTTTGGAAAAATCCTACCAAGTGGAGAGCATCCCTCCCACTCGGGGGCTTAGCTGCAGTCCAGTACTCGCCTAAGTTCTCTCTCTTGAGGACTCAGCTACAGTGAGGCACTCGCCTAAGTTTGAAAAACAAAAAATCCTACCGAGTGGAGAGTAGCCCTCCCACTCAGAGGCTTAGCTGCAGTCCAGTACTCGCCTAAGTTCTCTTGCTTGAGGACTTAGCTGCAGTCAGGCACTCGCCTAAGTTTGAAAAATCCTACCGAGTGGAGAGCAGTCCTCCCACTCGAGGTCTTAGCTGCAGTCCGGTACTTGCCTAAGTTTTCTCGTTTGAAGACTTAGCTGCGGTCAGGTACTCGCCTAAGTACGAAACACATCCCGCTCTGCAGTAACAAGCTACAGATCGACGGCCACCTCCTCCTTGGAGAGCTTCGCCACAAATACAACGTGCACTCCATCCTGCTCTGCAGTAACGAGGTGCAGGTCGACTGCTACCTTCCCCTTCGGAGCCGCGCCACAAGTTCAAAAAAGTTGTCTCGAAAGAAGAACTATTTCCACTCGACGGGGGATTCATAAAGATATTCAATGATAAACCGAGTTCAGATAAATCCTAAAGGGTCCGGACCACAGGTCAAAGTGCTCAGGCATTCAGCCCGAAAGAGTTTAACGGTTACAAAAACCACTCGGCATTCCGAGGCAAATTTAAGGTGGGGCATAAAAGTTTGTTCACTCCGCAGGAGGAGGGCTGGCAGGCTCGACGAACTCGTCCAGGTCGACGCCATCGGCAATCCGAGTGGCGGCAGCAATGAAAGTCTCCATAAAAGTTCGGAAGTCGTGCTTCTGGGTGTTGGCGACCTTGATTGCGGCCAGCTTATCTTGTCGCACCTCCTTGTAGTGGACACGAACCAAAGACAGAGCCACATCAGCGCCACACCGAGCAGAAGACTTCTTCCACTCCTGCACTCGGTCAGGGATTCCGTTAAGTCGAGTCATCTGAGACTCAAGATCGTTTTGGAGTGTGGCCTCTGGCCAAAGTGCCGGGTCGATCCATGACATGGCGACCTTCAGTCAAGCCAAGTAGTCCATGGCACCGTCGATGCGAGATTCCAGTCGGTGCAGATTCATGGCACTTTCATCTTTCATGGGAGAGTTGATTGGATCCAAACCTGGTTCGATCCGCCCAATCTCCTCTTCAAAGTTCTGGCAAAACTCTGCATTCACGATCCAAGGATAAGTCAATTTTCGTACACTGAGTCGACACAAAAAAAATCAGTCAGAACAGAATGTGCACCTTCAAGCTTGATGATCAACTTCTTGGCAAGACTTCTCAGATAGCTCTCCAGATCATCCCTCCTACGAGCAATGCTTTCCATTTTCTCGCCCTGGACGAGATTCGCCTTCTTCCAGCGCGAGCACTCCTTGTTGGAGTCATTCAGAGCAGACTTCAGCCTGGTATTCTCTTCTTCCAACTGGCCGACCGAAGCCAGCTTCTATTCGGCCAGAGCAACTCTGTCGTCAGCTTCCTTTCGGGCAGCAGCCAGATCCTGGTCCTTCTTTGCTAGAGCTTCTCTCAGCTTTTCTGCAAATAAATGGTGCTTGATTCAGAAAGAGCAGAAGGGTACTCAAGCCCAAGGCAAACCAGTCGACAAACTCGTCTTACCATTGGCACCATCCTTAGCCTTTTGCAGCTCTATCTTGGCCAGCTCCAAGTCAAGGTTCAGTTGGATCTGCTGTTTCTCCAAATCAGCAAAGCGAGCTCCCAGATCACAAGATTTCTGCAATCAAAGAGGAGAAGTTATTTTACAGCGAAAAACAACAAAGACAATAAATACTAAGACTACGGTCGACTGCCCGCAGTCCACCATAGTCTCGGGGACTACACCCAGTGGGAGCACTTTGCGTGCCCCCACCGGTTCTGATCCCACTCGACCGGCCCGCCAAAGTCGAGTCCAGGAAGTAAAAAAAAAGGGGCAGAAAGAGAGAAAGTAGAACTCAAACTACAGTCGACTGCCAGCAGTCCACCGTAGTCTCGGGGACTACACCCAGTGGGTGCACTTTGCGTGCCCCCACCTGTTTTGATCCCACTCAACCAGACCGAGTGGAAGAGACAAACTACCAGTTTGGTTTATACATTCGAAAAATACAACGACTACAGTCGACTGCCAGCAGTCCACCGTAGTCTCGGGGACTACACCTAGTGGGTGCACTCAGCGTGCCCCCACCGGTTCAAAATTTTCAATCGACGCACCCAGTGGGTGTACAGATGCAAAGATTTTCGGAAAAGAGTCTTCAGATAACATATCCTAACAAAACAAGCAGTGACCAATTGACCTAAACATTGCTTTGGAGGGCCGATCTGGCGTCGTAGGCAGCCTGACTGGCGTCCCGCACCATCCTCATCTTCTCCATCATGATGCCCGCCTGACGTATGGCTTCCTTGGCAGCATTCACTTCGTCCTCCGGGACATGATGGGTCGCAAAAACTGAAGTTGGGTCGACGGGAGCCTAAGAAGTCAATGAAGAGGGCAAGGCACTCGACAGTGGCACAGCAAAGGTAACAGAACCCCGATTGGCGTCGCCAGTGTCCTGAATGACTGGTTCCGTCATTGGCGTCGACTGTGGCGCCTCGCTTGTAGGAGCCTGCCTATTTTTCCTCGTCAAAGGCCTCTCGGGCTCTTCATCATCATCAGGGAGGTCAATAACGTTGGGAGCTATGCAAAGTTCAATCGTCAAAATCACATCACCCAATGGTACACGTTGCAGTTGAATCGACCAAAATAAAGACAGTATGGCAAGAGTCATACCCAGTTTTGACGTGACCGCATCCTCCATCACCTCATCATCATCCCTGTAAGCTGAGGTCCTAGAAGTGGCAGCGCTGGCAGTTCCAAAGTTCGTCCGGTTAAAACAAGAAAAACAAACGGCGCTGAGCGTCGAGTGTATACAGAGGAAGACACTTACGTAGAAGCGACGGGGATGTCAATCTTAATCTTCGGCAGCGCCTTCCGGATTTTCGGCTCCGCAACTTTGGGGTGTTTGGGCGCTTTCTCAGTCGGGGTTGGTGAAGAGATCCGAGGATGCTTCGAAGATTGACCAGCTTGAGCAGTCGCCTTTTCACGGACGCTCGGTCGTTCTTAGGCAAGTTTGGATCGCCTCTCTCTGCGAGGAGGCGACTCGACTTCTTCTTTGTCGCTTGAGTCTTCGCTTTCTCCATCCTCTTCACCATCAGAAGTCCACTCGCCACTGTCGCCGCCGCTCGCCTCGCCTTCCAAGTCTTGCCCTTGCTCTCCATTGGGCATCGAGTACATTTCAATGAGGGCCTAAAAAAACAATCAAAAGACATTCAGTCGACCGAAAACGGGACATCACATGGAGAGTCGGAAAGTTACTTATAGAAACATACTTGCTCCGGCTGACGCGAGTTGTCGAATGGAGTCACCCTCCTGGATCCCCGAGGATTGTCTTTGTTGCCAGTGATTCCTCTCAACCAGCTCTCCAAGGTATCCTCACTGACCTCCTCTCGGTGGATCCGAGTGGTATCTTCGAGCCCAGAATACATCCACATCGGATGATCGCGCGCCTGAAAGGGTTGGATGCGTCGACCGAGAAAGACCTCCAGTAGATCCATCCCGGTTACTCCGTCGCGGACGAGCTGGACGACCCGTTCGACCAGCTCCTTGACCCGCGCCTTCTCTTCTGGAACTATCTTCAGGGGAGCAGGCTTCTCCACTCGAGCTAAGGAGAAAGGAGGAAGCCTAGTCGACTGGCTAGGGGTCGGCTGATCCTTGCAGTAAAACCAAGTCGACTGCTAGCCCCGGACCGAGTCAGGAAGGATCATCGCTGGGAAAGTACTTTTGCTCCTCATCTGGATCCCCAGACCACCGCACATCTGGATCACCCGAGTCCTCTCGTCACTCGACTTGGCCTTTTTGACCGACTGGGAACGGCAAGTGAAGATATGTTTGAAGAGCCCCCAGTGCGGTCGACAGCCCAAGAAGTTTTCGCACATAGACACGAAAGCGGCCAGATAGACTATGGTATTCGGAGTAAAATGGTGGAGCTGAGCCCCAAAGAAGTTCAAAAAACCCCGGAAGAAAGGGTGGGGAGGCAGTGAGAACCCACGATCTATGTGAGTTGCTAAGAGGATGCACTCACCCTCTCTGGGCTGCGGCTCAGTTTCGTCTCCCGGGAGCCGAGCCGACTTGTCGGGGATAAATCCCCCTTCCACCAGGTCGTCGAGGTCATCCTGCGTGGTTGCTGAGCGGATCCAGTCGCCCTGGATCCAGCCCACCGGCAGGCCGGACCTCGACGAGGATCTGCCCCGGTTGGTCCGCTTGCCCTTCGCCTTCGCGGTTGCCTTCTTCACGCGTTCCGGCGCCGCCGTCTTGTCCTTCCCCATGGTGGCAGTTCGAGCTAGAGCGGAGATCCGGCAACGAGACGGGAGCAAGGGTGGCGGAGAAATCGGGAGAAAACAGAGAGAGAATGGTGGCGTGCGGAACAGAGCCCCGGCCCAACGCCTTATATGAGGCTGCTTCCGAGTGGCTGACTAGTAGGCCCGGACGGCCCTGCCAAATCCCGTGGCGATCGCGCGCGCGATACGTGGCGAAAAAGGTGGCGCAGGGATCGAGGCGGCTCCGCGCTATCCCATCCGTTTACTGCGGCCTCTCCCGTCCCGTGCGCTTCCCGAAATTTGGATCCCATGAAATCCGCGGGCAGCAGAACAACTCGTCGGACCAAAGATCTCCTCCGCACCGTCACTCAGAACTCTTCAAGTATAAGAACTCACTCGACAAAACCTAAGAATGGATCAAGGCAACTGGAAAGAAAGTTGTTGACATCACTCTGGTCCATTGATCCGAAACAAGGTATGCTCACGACGTGAAAAATGAGTCGGAGATGTGCTCAAACCCTTTCCCACTCAAACCTCGATCCACTCGGGGGCTAATGATGAAGCTATGTACCTAGGGTAGGGTCATGGACATGTCCAAACTGACCTACCCAAGGACACCTCCAGAAGAAATCGCATTTCAATCGACTTGGTGGTGTTTCACTCGACGGACTCGAAGACACTCGACCAAGAAGCAACCACTTGACCAAGATCCAACCACCCGACGGCCAGGAGACCTAAAGTCACTCCGCACGCTAACGGTCGGTCATTAAGTAGCTTTTATGGTCATCATAGCACTTTATTAGGGGCGTTACCAGTAACGCCCGACCTTAATGTACTTAAAACCCTGCATAACTGAGGGCCGGAGGGGTCTGGCGGACTCTATATAAGCCACCCCCTCCTCAGTGTAAAGGGTTCGCACCCTTGTAATTCATACTCTCATAATCCAGTCGACCGCCTCCGGGCTCCGAGACGTAGGGCTATTACTTCCTCCGAGAAGGGCCTGAACTCGTAAACCTTGCGTTCTTACAACTTCTCCATAGCTAAGATCTTGCCTCTCCATACTTACCCCCCTACATCACTGTCAGACTTAGAACCACGACAGCAGCCGAGTGATGAAGATGCGTCCAGCGGAGTGGCGGCGCACGGGGCATCCGGGCGATGTAGATGCGTGCTGCGGAGGGAAGATGCGCGGGGCGTCCGAGTGATGTAGAGGCGCGTGTCGTGGAGCGACGATGAGCGCGGGACATCCGAGTGATGTAGACGCGTCCCGTGGAGTGCCGATGGGCGGGACGTCTGACTAAAGTAGACGCATCCCACAGAGTGACGATGTGCAGGGCGTCCGAGTGAAGTTGACGCGTCTCGCGGAGTGATGGTGCGCGGGGCGTCCGAGTCTGGCAAGTTGATGAAGATGTGCCCGACTGAGCAGCGACGCATGGGGCGGCCAAGCGGGCAAGTTGATGAAGACACGCCCAACAGGACGGAGTGACGATGCGCGGGGCGTCTGAGTGATGTTGACGCGTCCAGCAGCGTGGCAACACACGGGCCGGCCAAGTGATGAAGGTGCGTGCAGCGGAGTGACAATGCACAGGGCGTCCGGCGGAGTGGCGACGCAGGGGCGTCTGAGTGAAGTACACAGGTCCCGTGGAGTGACGACGCGTCTCCCTCTCTGACTTGTGCTTAGGTACTGAACGAGGAATCCGTCTGAGTGAACTCGGGTCTGTCGCCGAGTGAACTTGAGTCTGTGTCTGGGAAGTTGATGATGACGCGAGCAGCTACATGACCACGTGCAGGGCGGCCGAGCGGCAACGCGTGGACGGCTGAGCGCCAATGATCCTGTTCGGTCCGAGTGAGCTAGCCCATCCGAATGAAAAGATGAACCGGTTGAGTGAACCATAGTTGGGCTGCGATCCGGTCGCCACACCATCAGTCGAGTGGAGTAAATGTCGAGTTGGTCCATTGACGTTGTTCGTCTCAGTAAGCCTGCAAGTTAGTACATCCATGAATATTTTTTTGCTGGACTAAAATGTCCATACACGGATGCTACTTTGCCAGGATTAAAGACCAGCCATGCACGCATGCATGGATGCTAGTATTTTGTCGGGAGTAAAGACCATGGATGACCATGCATGCATGCACAGATTAATCGGTTTAGGAACTGAAAGATGGACAATTAAGCCATTAATTTACGGGAAAGGTGGGAGCATCAATCACCATGATTAGGTAATGGACGCCTAATGGTCAGTTAATGAGGTGATTATCTTAATGAAATGGTAACTGGCCCATGACATGCACTTTGGTTCGAGAGTACGTACTCTCCCATGTAGACGATGTAGATGAAAGAGGTGTAGACGATGGGGCAACGTGTGTTGCCAGCAATGTGAGCGAGGGCTGGCAAGCGCGGCGCTGGGCAGCCAGCACGGCGCGGGACCGGCGGGCTCGTCGAAGGACGGCCAGCACGGCGCGGGGCCGACAAACGCGTCGCCGGATGAACAAGTGCGACGCTGGGTCGGCGTGCGTAGTGCGAGGCCTGCAACCATGGCATGGCGCCGGCAAGCGCATCGCCGGTGGGGCGAGCGTGGCACAGCATTTTGCCACTTCGGGAGTCGGACGGGGCTGATTCTTTCGCCTCTTTGTCCACACATGCAGCGACCATGCGTGGAAGAGCGATGATGGTGTTCGCATATGAGGCCCAAGATGACCCTGTTCTTGGCAAAGCATGAGACATATCACAAATAAAATAGGTAATAGATGTAAGAATTGATACAAACCGTCTGCATCATGGTTCAATAGACGCCATGCCCCACGATGGGCGCCAACTGTCGTGGGAATGATTCTGACAATAAGAGAGGGGTAGGATAAAGGAGCATGATCTATCGAGATGCATATGGGTGACATAGTGGTTTTAGCGAGTTCGGGCCTCTCACGGTGGAGATAACAACCCTACGTCTCGTGCTCCGGAGAGTCTTTGTTTTATCTTAGTATGTATCGGGAGATTACAATGAGAGAGAGAGGGGAGAGCGGATCTCCATGCCTGAGCTATGTCCTGAGACTAAAGGTGAGAAAGAGAGAGAGTTGGAAGAAAAGAGCCCCTAGTCTAGTGGTGGGGGTGGCTTATATAGAGTGCGCCACCCCTACACCTCTTATGTTACAAAGTGGGGCATGAATGCCATAAAGCCAGCCCACTATCAAGCCTTCACTATGAGAATGATGTCGACTGCTTTGCTGCCTGCTGGTCTTCGTATATCTGAGTGAGTCGTACGGTCAAGTGGTGAACTGTCATCCGAGTGGATGGTATGCTGCTTGGTCGAGTGGATAGTATGCTGCTTGTCCGAGTGGATAGTATGTCTCTATGAAATTTACCTGGACCCACGTGTTGTGTGGAACCCATGCTTCATGATATTTCGACCCTTTGTGGGCCTACCTGTTATGTGTATCCCCAACACTCACAATTATAAAAGATGTCCAAGATAGTATATTTATATGTGAAGACCTCTCTTTCTTTATTACTTCCTATTAATTGCAACGATGACCAAAACTATGTTTGTCAACTCTCAACAAATTTTATTCATCATACTCTTTATATGTGAGCTCATTACTTTTCATAAGATCCATATGATCTCTTTGTTTCTTTTTATTTCTTCTCTTTTATTTTATTTAATTCCCTCAAGATCATAGCAAAATAATCAAGCCCTTGACTCAACACTAATCTTTATTATATAGCTCACGGACTCGATTACATAGAGGGATCATAAAGCAAAACTCACAACTAGATCATACTAAAACTTTATTCTACTAGATCAAGATATTACTAAAAGGATCGAACTAAGAAAAACGGTAAATATAAAAGTGATGGTGATACGATACTGGGGCACTCCCCCAATCTTGGCAGTTGCCAAGGGGAGTGCCCATACCAGATACTCAGATCTTCTTTGTTGGTGAAGAAGGTGGAGTTGTTGATGATGTAGGCTTGTTGCCCTCTTCCAAGGCATAGGCTCACCATCATAGAAGGATGATCAAGTCTCCTGAATCCTCAAATCTGCAGTCAAACTCATCCTCTTGAATCTATATTCATACTCACAGTTTTGATTTTGCAGGTCATAGATTTGGGCTTGGAGGTGCTCGATTTTCTCATGAAGCTTGAAGATGGCCTCCCCGATGTCCTTGACGTCCAGCTTGTGGGTGTTGGTGAACTCCGTGATCATAATGTGATTGGAGTTGAGTCCACGCTCCACCATCTCCTGACACTTGAAAACTTGTTGCTTCAATGCCTCGAGCCTTGCCTCCGTGCTTTCGGTCTTCCTTGGTCCCTCAACATCGTCGATGTGCAACAACCCCTCACGCATCTCAATGGTTTGAGGGTGTTGCAGCACCTCCGCAAGGTAGGGGTTGATGACCTTCTCGAAGAACTTGTCCTTGGGGGCACTTGAAGATGACATGACGACCTAGATCTGTTAGAAAAACAGCTCGAAATAAAGACAAGAGATATTTGCGTGATACGGTGGTCAAAACCTTTGGGAGATTATATAATGATTTTTTAGCGACCAAAAGAAGTATTGTGCAAGAAAACGGAGTCCGAAGAGCACACGAGGAGCCCACGAGGCAGGGGGCGCGCCCAGGGGGGTAGGGCGCGCCTCCCACCCTCGTGGAAGCCTCGTGTCCTTCCCAGACTGCTTCTTATTTCCTATTTTTCTAAATATTCCAAAACGAAGAAATATTGTCATTAGAACTATTTTGGAGTCGGTTTACTTACGGTACCTCGTACCTATTCCTTTTCGGAGTCTGAAACGTTTCGGAAAGTGTCCCTTATGTATTCCTCCGGGGTTACGGTTTCAATAACATTAGTTTCAGCATTTATGGGATTACCTGAGATATAATGTTTAATTCTTTGACCGTTCACCACCTTAGGATTTGTGCCTTCAAAGTTGTTGATTTTTATGGCACCGGAACGATAGACCTCCTCGATAACACAAGGACCTTCCCATTTAGAGAGAAGTTTTCCTACAAAAAATCTTAAACGAGAGTTGTATAACAATACATATCACCTACATTAAACTCACGCTTTTGTATCCTTTTGTCATGCCATCTTTTAACTTTTTCTTTAAACAGCTTGGCATTTTCATAAGCCTGGGTTCTCCATTCATCAAGTGAGCTAATGTCAAATAACCTCTTCTCACCGGCAAGTTTGAAATCATAATTGAGCTCTTTAATGGCCCAATATGCCTCATGTTCTAATTCAAGAGGTAAGTGGCATGCTTTACCATAAACCATTTTATACGGAGACATACCCATATGATTTTTATATGCAGTTCTATAGGCCCATAATGCATCATCAAGTTTCTTGGACCAATTCTTTCTAGATCTATTAACAGTCTTCTGCAAAATTAATTTGAGCTCTCTGCTACTCAATTCTACTTGACCACTAGACTGTGGGTGGTAAGGAGATGCAATTCTATGATTAACGTCATACTTAGCAAGCATTTTACGAAAGGCACCATGAATAAAATGTGAAGCACCATCAGTCATTAAATATCTAGAGACTCCAAACCTCAGGAAAATAACTTCTTTAAGCATCTTAATAGAGGTGTTATGATCAGCACTACTATTTGGAATAACTTCTACCCACTTAGTAACGTAATCAACAACAACTAAGATATGTGTATACCCATTAGAGGAAGGAAAAGGTCCCATATAATCAAAGCCCCAAACATCAAATGGTTCGATAACAAGTGAATAATTCATAGGCATTTCTTGATGTCTACTAATATTACCAATTCTTTGACATTCATCACAAGACAAGACAAACTTACGGGCATCCTTGAAGAGAGTAGGCCGATAAAAACCGGATTGCAATACCTTGTGTGCAGTTCTATCTCCAACATGGTGTCCTCCATAAGCCTCGGAGTGACACTTGCGTAGGATCTGTTCCTGTTCATGCTCAGGTACACAACGTCTAATAATACCATCTACTCCTTTAAAGATGTGGGTCGTCCCAAAAGTAATGTCTCAAATCATAGAAGAACTTTTTCTTTTGCTGGTATGTGAAACTAGGTGGTATAAATTTAGCAACAATATAATTAGCATAATCAGCATACCATGGAGCAGTATGAGAAGCATTTATGACATTTAATTGTTCATCAGGAAAGCTATTATCAATAGGTAGTGGGTCATCAAGAACATTTTCTAACCTAGACAAGTTGTCTGCAACGGGGTTCTCAGCTCCCTTTCTATCAATAATATGCAAATCAAATTCTTGTAGCAAGAGAACCCACCTAATAAGTCTAGGTTTAGCATCTTTCTTTACCATAAGGTATTTAATAGCAGCATGATCAGTGTGAATAGTTACTTTAGAATCAACAATATAATGTCTGAACCTATCACAAGCAAATACAACTGCTAAGAATTCCTTTTTAGTAGTAGCATAATTTCTCTGGGCATTTTCTAGAGTTTTACTAGCATATTGAATAACATTTAATTTCTTATCAACTCTTTGCCCTAGAACAACACCTACAGCATAATCGCTAGCATCACACATAATTTCAAAGGGTAAATTCCAATCAGGTGGCTGAACAATAGGTGTAGAAATCAATGCTTTCTTAATTATTTCAAATGCTTCTACACAATCATCATCAAAGACAAAAGGAATATCATTTTGTAATAGATTAGTCAGAGGCTGAGAAATTTTAGAGAAGTCCTTAATGAACCTCCTATAAAAACCGACATGACCGAGGAAGCTTCTTATACATTTAATGTCCTTGGGACATGGCATCTTTTCAATAGCATCAACTTTAGCTTTATTAACTTCAATACCTCTTTTAGAAATTTTATGCCCCAAGACAATACCTTCATTAACCATAAAGTGGCATTTCTCCCAATTCATAACAAGAATAGTTTCTTCACATATCTGCAAAACTCGATCAAGGTTGCTCAAGCAATCATCAAAAGAGGATCCATAAACGGAGAAATCATCCATGAATACCTCACAAATCTTTTCACAAAAGTTAGAGAATATAGCCGTCATGCATCTTTGAAAGGTAGCAGGTGCATTACATAAACCAAAAGGCATATGTCTATAAGCAAAAGTACCGAAAGGGCAAGTAAAAGTGGTCTTTGATTGATCATCAGCTGACACAAGTATTTGAGAGAAGCCATAGTAACCATTTAGAAAGCAAAAATGTGTATGTATGGATAATCTTTCTAGCATTTTATCAATAAATGGTAAGGGGTAATGATCCTTTTTAGTAGCCTTATTTAATTTGCGGAAATCAATTACCATCCTATAACCTGTAATAATTCTTTGCGAGATCAATTCATCTTTATCATTAGGAAAAACAGTAATACGTCCCTTCTTAGGGACACAATGGACAGGACTTACCCACTTACTATCAGCAACGGGATAAATTATACCTACCTCAAGGAGCTTTAATCTTTCCTTTCTTACCACTTCTTTCATCTTAGGATTCAGCCGTCGTTGGTGATCAATAACTGGTTTGGCGTCTTCCTCCAAATTTATTTTGTGTTGACATAGAGTGGGACTAATGCCCTTAAGATCATCAAGAGTATATCCACTAGCAGCACGGTGCTTCTTCAGAGTTTTCAATAATTTCCCTTCCTCCTTCTCTGAAAGGTTAGCACTAATAATAACAGGATATATTTTCTTTTCATCAAGATAAGAATATTTAAGAGTATCAGGTAATGGTTTAAGCTCAAACACGGGATCACCCCTTGGGTGGAGGAGGACCCCCTGGGATTTCAACGGGCAAGTTGTGTTTCAAAATAGGTCCCTGTTTAAAGAATACTTCATCTATTTCCCTTCTTTCATTCATGAACATATCATTTTCATGGTCTAGCAAATATTGTTCTAATGGATTAGTAGGAGGCACGACAATAGAAGCAAGACCAATAATTTCATCTTTACTAGGCAATTCTTTATCACGGGGTTGTCTACGAAATTTAGCAAAATTAAACTCATGAGACATATCCCCCTAAACCAACAGAAACAATATCCTTATTGCAGTCTATCTTAGCATTGACAGTATTCAAGAAGGGTCTACCAAATATAATGGGACAAAAGCTATCTTGTGGGGAACCAAGAACAACAAAATCAGCAGGATATTTAACCTTCCCACACAAGACTTTAGCATCTCTAACAATCCCAACTGGTGAAATAGTATCTCTATTGGCAAGCTTAATGGTAACATCGATATCTTCTATCTCAGCTGGTGCAATATCATACATAATTTTTTGTATAAGGAAATAGGTATTGCACTAGCACTACCACCCATATCATACAAGCCATGATAACAATCATCTCCTATTTTAAAAGAAATAACATGCATGCCTACTACAGGTCTATGTTTATCTTTAGCACCAGGTTTAGCAATTCTAGCAGTCTCATCATAGAAGTAAATAACATGCCCATCAATATTATCAGCCAAGAGATCTTTAACCATAACAATTTTAGGTTCAACTTTAATTTGCTCAGGGGGTTTAGGTGTCCTAATATTACTTTTGTTGACCATAGTTGAAGCTTTAGCATGATTCTTTATTCTAACAGGATAAGGTGGTTTCTCAACATAAGTAGTAGGAACAAGAGGATTGAGGGAGTCCTGGATTAGGGGGTCTACGGACAGCCGGACTATCTCCATTGGCCGGACTGTTAGACTATGAAGATACAAGATTGAAGACTTCGTCTCGTGTCCGGATGGGACTCTACTTGGCGTGGAAGGCAAGCTAGGCAATACGGGTATGGATATCTCCTCCTTTGTAACCGACCTTGTGTAACCCTAGCCCTCTCCGGTGTCTATATAAACCGAAGGGTTTTAGTCCATAGGACAACAATCACAACATACAATCATACCATAGGCTAGCTTCTAGGGTTTAGCCTCTCTGATCTCGTGGTAGATCTTCTCTTGTACTACCCATATCATCAATATTAATCAAGCAGGACGTAGGGTTTTACCTCCATCAAGAGGGCCCGAACCTGGGTAAACATTGTGTCCCCTGCCTCCTGTTACCATCCGGCCTAGACGCACAGTTCGGGACCCCCTACCCGAGATCCGTCAGTTTTGACACCGACATTGGTGCTTTCATTTAGAGTTCCTCTGTGTCGTCACCTTTAGGCCCGATGGCTCCTCCGATCATCAACAATGATGCGGTCCAGGGTGAGACTTTTCTCCCCGGACAGATCTTCGTGTTTGGCAGCTTTGCACTGCGAGCTAATTCGCTTGGCCATCTGGAGCAGATTGAAAGCTACGCCCCTGGCCATCAGGTCAGATCTGGAAGTTTGAACTACACGGCCGACATCCGTGGAGACTTGATCTTCGACGGATTTGAGCCACAGCCGGGCGCGCCACACTGTCACGACTGGTATGACCTAACTCTGCCGCCGAACAGTACCCCAGAGGCTGCGCCCGCATCAGCTCTGACCCTTAGCTCGGAGCCAAATGCGCCAATCGAGGACGGGTGGCTAGACACCGCCTGGTGGCTGCAGTCTCAATGGCAATCGAGCCGAAACCAAGCCTAATCCTCTGCGAAGCCCATGACTCCAAGGTGCCGGACTCTTTTCCGGACTCCGAACCGTCCGCGCCCCTGCCAATCGAATCCGATTGGGCGCCGATCATGGAATTCACCGCCGCGGATGTCTTTCAGCACTCGCCCTTCAGCGACATTCTGAATTTACTAAAGTCTCTCTCTTTGTCAGGAGAGCCCTGGCCGGACTATGGCCAACAGGATTAGGATGCGGACGACGAAGAAATTCGACGCCCACCCACCACCCACTTCGTAGCCACTGTCGATGATTTAACCGACATGCTCGACTTCGACTCCGAAGACATCGACGGTATGGACGACGATCTAGGAGACGAACATGAACCAGCGCCTATAGGGCACTGGAAAGCCACCTCGTCCTATGACATATACATGGTGGATACACCCAAAGAAGGCAATGGTGACGAGACAACGGAGGATGACCCCTCCAAGAAGCAACCCAAGCGCCGACGTCAGCGGCGCCGCTCTAAGTCCCGCCAAAGCAAATGTAGTGATACCGGCACAGGAGATAATAGCACTCCGAATAGTGCCGAAGACAACAACAATCCCCTCCAGCAAGATTTAGAGCAGGAGGAGGGAGGAGCCAGCCCTCCTGAGAGAGCGGCAGACGGAGAGGAGGAGGATGACAATTACATGCCCTCCTCCGAAGATGAGGCAAGCCTCAGCGACGATGAATTCGCCGTACCAGAGGATCCCGTCGAACAAGAGCGCTTCAAGCGCCGGCTTATGGCCACGGCAAATAGCCTGAAGAAAAAGCAGCAGCAGCTTCAAGCTGATCAAGATCTGCTAGCTGACAGATGGACTGAAGTCCTCGCGGCCGAGGAATATAAACTCGAGTGCCCCTCCAAGAATTACCCAAAGTGCAGGTTACTACCCCGACTGGAGGAAGAAGCGTATGATACGGCTGATCGGCCACCTCGTGGCCGCGATAGAGAGGCATTCCAGCCAAAAACTCAGCCTCTACCCCGACGCCATTCAAATAAAAAGGCATGGGGAGATACGCCAGACCTGCGAGACATATTGGAGGACAAAGCAAAGCATGCAAGATCGATCTACGGATCACGAGGGTGCACAACTCTGCGAGACGATAAACGTCACGCCGGATACAGTAAAAGCAAATCCGGCCGGGCCAAACACAGCGGGCAAGACCCATTCGAGCTGCGTCGCGATATAGCCCAATACAGAGGCGCCGCACACCCCTTATGCTTCACAGACGAAGTAATGGAACATCAATTCCCAGAAGGTTTCAAACCTGTAAATATTGAATCATACGACAGCACAACAGATCCCGCAGCATGGATCGAGGATTTCCTCCTCCACATCCACATGGCCCGCGGTGATGACTTACACTCCATCAAATACCTCCCACTAAAGCTCAAAGGACCAGCGCGGCATTGGCTTAACAGCTTGCCAGCGGACTCCATTAGCTGTTGGGAAGATCTAGAAGCCGCATTCCTCGACAACTTTTAGGGCACTTATGTGCGACCACTAGACGCCGATGACTTGAGCCACATAATTCAGCAGCCAGAAGAGTTGGCCAGGCAATTCTGGACTCGATTCCTTACAAAGAAAAATCAAATCGTCGATTGTCCGGATGCAGAGGCCTTAGCGGCTTTCAAACACAACATCTGAGACGAGTGGCTAGCCCGGCACCTTGGTCAGGAAAAGCCGAAATCTATGGCAGCTCTCACGACGCTCATGACCCGCTTTTGTGCGGGAGAAGACAGCTGGCTGGCTCGCAGTAATAACATATCAAAGAACCATGGTACCTCGGATACCAAGGACGGCAATAGCAGGTCATGTCGCAACAAACATAAGCACCACATTAACAGCGAAAATACCGAGGATACGGCAGTCAATGCCGGATTCAAAGGCTCTAAACCCGGTCAGCGGAAAAAGCCATTCAAACAAAGTATCCCGGGTCCGTCCAGCTTGGACCGTATACTCGATCGCTCGTGTCAAATACACGGCACCCCAGACAAGCCAGCCAATCATTGTTGGGTGTTCAAGCAGGCCGGCAAGTTAATTGCCGAAAACAAGGACAAGGGGCCGCATAGCGATGACGAGGAGGAGCCCCGGCAGCCACACACCGGAGGACAAAAGAGGTTTCCCCCGCAAGTGCAGACGGTGAACATGATATACGCAACCCACATCCCCAAGAGGGAGCGGAAGCATGCGCTCAGGGACGTATATGCGTTGGAGCCAGTCGCCCCAAAGTTCAACCCTTGGTCCTCCTGTCTGATCACCTTCGATCGCAGGGACTACCCACTAGTATCCGTCATGGCGGATTTGCCGCACTGGTCCTAGACCCAATCATTGACGGATTTCACCTCACTCGAGTCCTTATGGATGGCGGCAACAGCCTGAACCTGCTTTATCAAGATACAGTGTGCAAAATGGGTATAGACCCCTCAAGGATCAAACCCACAAAAATGACCTTTAAAGGCGTCATTCCAGGTGTAGAGGCCCATTGCACAGGCTCAATTACACTGGAAGTGGTCTTCGGATCCCCGGATAACTTCCGAAGCGAAGAGTTAATCTTCGATATAGTCCTGTTCCGCAGTGGTTATCACGCGCTGCTCGGGCGAACCGCATTTGCTAAATTCAATGCGGTACCGCACTATGCATACCTCAAACTCAAGATGCCAGGACCTTGCGGAGTTATTACAGTCAATGGAAACACAGAGCGCTCTCTCCGAACAGAGGAGCACACCGCGGCCCTCGCGGCAGAAGCGCAAAGCAGCCTCTCAAGGCAATCAACCAGTTCGGCGCTTCAAAGCCCGGACACCTTCAAGCGCGCTCGGAGCAATCGGCAAATAGACCGCCTGGCGTGATCTGAGCTCGCGTAGCAATACGGCGGCTACCCCAACCCCAACCCAACGGCGAAACTCATGCCACGCATACATAATTACGCATTAAAAATACCATGGGCACAGGTGGGGAGGGGGACACAACTGCGGCATGCCCCAAGACGCGGCTTAAACCGCACTAGGGGCTTCCCATTTGGTCATTTTTCTCTTTTTTCAGGACCTTAATCTCTGGAAACACTGTCCGGCAGCACTATTGCCGAACACATGATGCAGCAACCAAGGAGGCATACAGCTACGTCATACCACGGAATTCCCAGGTGGATTACAGTAACGAGCGAAATATTCGATTTAATACCATTCCTCAGCTTGACCTTGGAAGGGACATAGTCCTACTCTTTTCTTATCGCACTATCTGTATCACTCTGTTTTAACGCAATTTTTTGAATAAACAAAGCATGACATTACGACTATTATTGAATTCTCGTTATATATATATATATATATCTATGTGTTCATTAACGACGCCTTGCAACCGTACACTTTGGTACGGCTAATACACCAGGGGCTTACGTACCCCACAATACGGTGTGAAAAGTCCGAACGCTTTCACAAGTGCGGCACCCCGAACTTATAGCATTATATGCATCAGCTCCGAATCATGTCTTTGGTCAAATGTTGGGTTTGCCCGGCTCCTATGTTTTGGTACCTTACGTTCCGCTCTATCGGCTAAGGTAGCGCTAGGAGAACTACCGCGATTGTGCGCCGGTTCTGCTGGGTTCAGCACCTCTGTGGAGAAAGCAAAACTGACTGTCATGATAAGGCGAGAGACTGGTCGCTGTTCGGCGAGGTTTTCGAGTCCCTAAAGACTTATGCCGCTTAGAGCGAGGGGCCGGCCCTGTCCGTCTTAAAGGCGTGTATCGCGCCCCAAATTCGGCCTTCTGAATACCAGGGGCTTCGCCGAAATTTAAAATTATAGAATTCTATGGCTAAGTGAGAGTGATAAAGCATTATTAGTCCGGTTGCCTTGTTCGCTATGCTGAGCACCTCCCTCGAAGGACCCAAACATGGGAACAAGAGTGCTCAGGTTTATCCCGAACACCCCAGCACTCGTGGCATGGGGGCAGAAGCCCAGGACTAGCCATCTCTCAGATTGGATAAACAGCCAAACATAAGGTAATATTTTAAATTCAAACAAGCGTTGCATAGCGCATATGAAACAAGTTTTCATAAATACAGGATAAAACGAGCAAGTCTCACTCAATATTACATCTTTTGAACACTCGTCCGCTATGAGACGGGCACCCGGAAGAACACCCTCGTAGTACATCTCGGGGTGGCGGTGCTCCTTGCCCTCCAGCGGCCCCTCCTTGATCAGCTTCACGGTGTCTAGCTTAACCCACTGCAATTTCACACGGGCAAAAGCCCGGCGTGCACCTTCAATGCAGACAGATCGCTTGACGACCTCCAGCCGCGGGCAGGCATCCACAAGCTGCCTCACCAGGCCGAAGAAGCTGTTCGGAAGGGCGTCGCCAGGCCACAGCCGGACTATCAAGCTCCTCATGGCCCGATCGGCCGCCTTATGTAGCTCGACCATCTGCTTCAGCTGGTCGCTCATTGGCACCGGATGTTCGGCCTCAGCATACTGAGACCAGAACAGCTTCTCCGTTGAGCTTCCATCCTCAGCCTGGTAAAATTGTGCGGCATCGGACACGCTGCGGGGCAAATCTGTGAATGCTCCTGGAGAGCTCCGGATTCGGGTAAGTAATCGGCAATTTACTTTTACATGCTTGCTTTGCATATAGAAAGCCTTACCCGCCGCTATCTTCTTCATTGCGTCGATCTCCTGGAGGGCCTTTTTGGCTTCGGCCTTGGCACTTCTTGCGCTCTCGAGGGCCGCGGCAAGCTCAGACTCCCGCGTCTTTGAGTCAAGCTCCAACGCCTCGTGCTTCGCCACGAGAGCCTGGAGCTCTTCCTGCACCTCGCCCACCCGAGCCTCGTGCTTCTCTTGCTCGGTGCACTCCTTGGCCGCGTTATCTTCGGCCTTGGTTAGCGCTTGCTTCAGGGTCGCCACCTCGCTCGTGGCCCCTGTCAAATATACGTTGATCCTGTCATTTTGCAATCGCGTCTTCTTTTATATATACATATCTATAGACAGGGTATTACTTACCCTTGTTCTCCTCGAGCTGCCTCTTGGCAAGGCCGAGCTCTTTCCTGGACCCCTTGAGGTCACCGGCACAAGCATCTTGCCCCTCTTAGAAGGAGGCCGCTTGCCCGAGCCTGGAACCGCTGGAGGTTCCGGCGCGGTGTTCGGCTGAGGGCCGAACTCGGAGCTCTCAGGGGCCCCGTCCCCTCGGCTCCCGGAGTCCGGAAGGTCGCCTTGAGGCGCCTCCGGGACTATCTCCCCTTGATCCGGTGCCTCTTGAGACAACACCTCGGTGTCGTCCGCAGGAGGAGGGGAGGTGGCGGTTGGGACTGGATCGCTATCCATGTCCGATGAGCCCAGGGAGCCGTCCGATGATACATCGATGCTGGTTCGCGGCGGCCTGCATAATCATGTTCGGCGTTAGAGAAAGCAACGCGACAAAGGAATGCTACGAGTTACTCTGGTATCTGAATACTTACGGTCTCCCCAGGGGCTTGGCCCTGGGCAACCACTCGTCTTCGTCTTCGTCGGCGGCGGTGGAGCTGTCCGAAAGGAGAGTCCTTCCCTTCTTGGACCCTTCGCCCCCCCAGTTGGAGCGGCCTTCCTTTTCTTATCTCCCCCTGCAGGAGGGGGAGCATCTTCTTCTTCTTCCTCGTCTTCGGGGGAGGAGTGCGCCGCAGAGTCATCGGACGGTGAGTCCGACAACGCCTGGCGTCGGGAACTCTTTCGGGTTCCCTTGGTCTTCTTGGTCTTCTCCGGCACCGTATAAGGAGCCGGAGTCAGCATCTTCGCCAGAAGAGCGTCTGCTGGGCCTTTGGGCAAAGGAGCCGGACAGTCGATCTGTCCAGCCGTCTCCTGCCAGTCCTGTCAAAGGTACGGGAGTTTAGATCCCGCATGGAGTCAACCTATAAAAAATAAGTATCCTGCGAGAGGTAAAGCAGCTTACCGCTTTGGCTTGGCGCTTCACGCTGAATCCACGATCCTCAGTAATGGGAGGGGGGACCTCGGCGCTTTTGAACAGCACCCTCCAGGCATCTTCGTGAGTTGTGTCGAAGAGCCTGTTCAGAGTTCGGTGCCGCGCCGGGTCGAACTCCCACAAGTTCAACTCCCGTTGTTGGCACGGGAGAATCTGGCGGTGGAGCATGACCTGGACCACGTTGACAAGTTTGAGCTTCTTGTTCACCTTTTTTTTAATACATGTTTGGAGTCCGGTCAGCTCTTCCGAACTACCCCAGGACAGGCCCTTGTCTTTCCAGGAGGTGAGCCGCGTGGGGATGCCAGATCGGAACTCGGGGGCCGCTGCCCATACAGGGTCGCGCGGCTCGGTGATGTAGAACCACCCCGATTGCCACCCCTTTATGGTTTCCACAAAGGAGCCCTCGAGCCATGTTACGTTGGGCATCTTGCCCACCATGGCGCCTCCGCACTCCGCCTGGCGGCCGCCCACCACCTTCGGCTTGACATTGAAGGTCTTCAACCATAAGCTGAAGTGGGGCTTGATGCGGAGGAAGGCCTCGCACACAATGATAAACGCTGAGATGTTAAGGATGAAGTTCGGGGCCAGATCGTGGAAATCTGGGCCGTAATAGAACATGAGCCCCCGGACGAATGGATGGAGAGGGAATCCCAGTCCGCAGAGGAAATGGGTGAGTAATACTACCCTCTCATGGGGCCTGGGGGTGGGGATGAGCCGCCCCTCATCTGGGAGCCGGTGCGCGATGTCGTCAGGCAGGTATCTGGCTCTCCTTAGTTTCTTGATGTCTCCATCCGTGACGGAGGAGACCATCCACCTGCCTCCCGCTCCGGACATGGTTGGAGAAGGTTGAGGTGGGAAGTGTGGACTTGGGTGCTAGAGCTTGAGTGTGCGAAAATGGATAAGCAAAGGAGGAAGAAGGCGTGGATAGAAAGGTGAATCCTTATCCCTTTATATGGGCGGACGAAACTAAGCGTCCCCACTTGCCTGGTAAAACTCGCTTATCCCCCAAACGCCATAATCGATGGCGCGGTTGGGTTACCCACACCCGTATTGATGAGAATCCCGTAATAAGGGGACACGATCTCTGCTTTGACAAGACGTGTCGAAAAACTGCCTCGCGTTATGTGCGGGGCTGGTTAAAGGAAACGGTTCGAATAATCACCGGGCCATGACATAACGTCATATTGTCAAGACAAGTCAGCAAATTAGAATTGCGAAAATATTATTCTCTCTATGGTGGTATGTGGAACTTATTTTGCAGGGTCGGACACTATCCTCGTATTCAAGTTCTTATGTGATGTATTCGGAGAAGGAACCCGCCTTGCAATGCCGAAGACAATACCGCGCGCCGGACTCATCGTCATTGAAGCCTGGTTCAGGGGCTACTGAGGGAGTCCTGGATTAGGGGGTCTCTGGACAGCCGGACTATCTCCATTGGCCGGACTGTTAGACTATGAAGATACAAGATTGAAGACTTCGTCTCGTGTCCAGATGGGACTCTACTTGGTGTGGAAGGCAAGCTAGGAAATACGGATATGGATATCTCCTCCTTTGTAACCGACCTTGTGTAACCCTAACCCTCTCCGGTGTCTATATAAACCGAAGGGTTTTAGTCCATAGGACAACAACCACAACATACAATCATACCATAGGCTAGCTTCTAGGGTTTAGCCTCTCTGATCTCGTGGTAGATCTACTCTTGTACTACCCATATCATCAATATTAATCAAGCAGGACGTAGGGTTTTACCTCCATCAAGAGGGCCCGAACCTAGGTAAACATTGTGTCCCCTGCCTCCTATTACCATCCGGCCTAGACGCACAGTTCGGGACCCCCTACCCGAGATCCGCTGGTTTTGACACCGACAAGGATCATTATAAGTGATAGTCTTTTCTTCAACTTTAATAGGTGCAACTACTTTTGTTTCAATGGGAGGATTATATTTAAACCACTTCTCCTTGGGAAGATCAACATGAGTAGCAAAGGATTCACAGAAAGAAGCTACTATCTCAGAGTCAAGTCCATATTTAGTGCTAAATTTACGGAAAACATCGGTATCCATTAAAGATTTAACACAGTCAAACTTAGGTGTTATACCTGACTCCTTACCTTCGTCGAGATCCCAATCTTCAGAGTTGGGTTTAATTCTCTCCAATAAATTCCATTTGAATTCAATAGTCTTCATCATAAAGGAACAAGTACAAGAAGTATCGAGCATGGAGCGATTGTTGTCAGAAAGCCGAGCATAATTTTTTTGCATAATCATTTCTCTTGAGAGCTCATTATTGGGGCATGAATATAACATTGATTTAAGCCTCCCCCAAGCTTGTGCGATGCTTTCTCCCTCGCGAGGCCAAAAATTATATATATAATTACGATCACGATGAACAAGATGCATAGGATAAAACTTCTGGTGAAATTCCAATTTCAATCGCTTATAGTCCCATGATCCCATGTCATCACATAGCCTATACCATGTCAATTCATCTCCCGTCAAAGATAAAGGGAAGACCTTCTTCTTGATAACATCATCGGGCATACCTGCAAGCTTAAATAATCCACAAACTTCATCCACATAGATTAAGTGTAAGTCGGGATGCAGTGTTCCATCTCCTGCAAAAGGATTAGCTAGCAGTTTCTCTATCATACCCGAAGGAATTTCGAAGTAAACATTTTCATTTTCAGTAGGTCCAGTAGGTTGAGTAGGTTGAGGAGCAACTATTTGCTCTACCGGTCAGGGTGAAGATACCCCGAACAAGCCCCTCAAGGGACTACTTTCCATAGTAACAAGTGATAGTAAATTTCAGCATACTATAAATTTTCCTTACCAAATTCCACCTACCAAAGGCGCTTCACTCCCCGGCAATGGCGCCAGAAAAGAGTCTTGATGACCCACAAGTATAGGGGGTCTATCATAGCCTTTTCGATAAGTAAGAGTGTCGAACCCAACGAGGAGCAGAAGGAAATGATAAGCAGTTTTCAGTAAGGTATTCTCCGCAAGCACTGAAATTATAGGTAACCGGTAGTTTTGTGATAAGGTAATTTGTAACGAGTAGCAAGTAATAAAAGTAAATAAGGTGCAGCAAGATGGCCCAATCCTTTTTATAGCAAAGGAAAAGCCTAGACAAACTCTTATATGAAGGAAAGCGCTCCCGAGGACACATGGGAATTATCATCAAGCTAGTTTTCATCACGATTATACGATTCACGTTCGGTACTTTGATAATTTGATATGTGGGTGGACCGGTGCTTGGGTGTTGTCCTTACTTGGACAAGCATCCCACTTATGATTAACCCCCATTGCAAGCATCTGCAACTACAACAAAAGTATTAAGGTAAACCTAACCATAGCATGAAACATATGGATCCAAATCAGCCCCTTACGAAGCAACGCATAAACTAGGGTTTAAGCTTCTATCACGCTAGCAACCCATCATCTACTTATTACTTCACAATGCCTCCCTCTAGGCCCAAACAATGGTGAAGTGTCCTGTAGTCGACGTTCACATGACACCACTAGAGGGATAACAACATACATCTCATCAAAATATCGAACGAATACCAAATTCACATGAATACTAATAGCAAGACGTCTCCCATGTCCTCAGGAACAAACGTAACTACTCACAGAGCATATTCATGTTCATAATCAAAGGGGTATTAATATGCATAATGGATCTTAACATATGATCTTCCACCAAGTAAACCAACTAGCATCAACTACAAGGAGTAATCAACACTACTAGCAACCCACAGGTACCAATCTGAGGTTTGGATACAAAGATTGGATATAAGAGATGAACTACGGTTTGATATCGGATGGGATGGTGCTGGTGAAGATGTTGATGGAGATTGACCCCCTCCTAATGAGAGGATCGTTGGTGATGACGATGGTGATGATTTCCCCCTCCCAGAGGGAAGTTTCCCCAGCAGAACAGCTCCGTCGGAGCCCTAGATTGGTTCCGCCAAGGTTCCGCCTCGTGGCGGCGGAGTCTCGTCCCGAAAGCTTGCTTATGATTTTTTCCTCGACGAAAGACTCCATATAGCAGAAGATGGGCATCGGAGGGCCACCAGGGGGCCCACGAGGCAGGGGACGCGCCCCCACCCTCGTGGCTGGTCGGTAGCCCCCCTCTGGTACTTCTTGCACTCAGTATTTTTTATATATTCTGGAAATAACTTCTGTGAAGTTTCAGGACTTTTGGAGCTCTGCAGAATAGGTCTCTAATATTTTCTCCTTTTCCAGCCCAGAATCCCAGCTGCCGGCATTCTCCCTCTTTATGTAAACCTTGTAAAATAAGATAGAATAGGCATAAGTATTGTGACATAATGTGTAATAACAGCCCATAATGCAATAAATATCGATATAAAAGCGTGATGCAAAATGGACGTATCAATGTCCGAAGGTGTCATCAACCAATAGAGCTTCACGCCACGCCCTCGGAACCTCTCAGGCTGATATGAAGGTGCATGACCAAAAGTTAACCGATCTAGATATCTTGAACAAAACCTCTAGTGGCCGTTCCGGAACACACCGGTTGCCGGATCGAGGAGGACCAATCATGTAGGGCATTGCCGCGATGCAAGAAAAGCACGAGGACAACCACCTTTATCATCACGCCAGCAGGACCCCACACCGCCCCGACCCAGCCTGTCGCCGCCAGGCCGGGCGTCGGCACCACTACGGTGCCTAGCAGCCAGCACCGTTAGGCACCACTGCACCAGCCTGGAGTCACGTCTGGGAGCCATCGACCCTCCCAAGCCAATCTGGGCCGCGCGATATTGGTGCCCACATCCATAGCAACAGGGGCGCCCCTGCTGTGGAGCAGCTGCGCCACCGCTATCAACGTTGGCTCATGCTCGCCACCAGGATCCCGCCGCTCCATGCAGCCGGATCATCACCAGATCACGAGCCTCCATCGTCAGAAGGATATGGCGCCGCCACGTGGGGAAGGAAGCCGCCGAGTCGTCCAACCTGGTCCGCGGTCGCCGTCTGAGAGTCTGGTTTAATAGGAATGGTAGACTACTCATATCAACAAGAAATTCCTTCTTTTCCAGGAGCCCATTCGAAAAGAACTCCAAAGTTAACCGTGCTTGGCTTGGAGTAATTCTAGGATGGGTGATCGACCGGAAAGTTGGTCCCGGGTGCGCACGAGTGAGGACAAAGTGCGCAGGAAGACTAGTGTTGGTATGTGGGGCCAGTCTTGATCCCGCCAGGTGTAACAGTGTGTTACAATTGGTATCAGAGCCGACCCTCGCGGTTACACGGGCATTTACGGGTCAAGTGTGCGGGCATGTGGTGCATGGCGCGTGTGGCCCGTTGTGGCACACGACATGGCACAAATGCTGGACTGGACGCGCATACCTGTGCCAAGAGGGAACGTTCCTGATGGGGTGACGAGAGGATGGGTGGGACCAGTCTTGAACCGTGCTTAGCTTGGAGTAATTCTAGGATGGGTGACCGACCGGGAAGTTGGTCCCGGGTGCGCACGAGTGAGGACAAAGTGCGCAGGAAGACTAGTGTTGGTATGTGGGGCCAGTCTTGATCCCGCCAGGCGTAACAGTGTGTTACAATTGGTATCAGAGCCGACCCTCGCGGTTACACGGGCATTTACGGGTCAAGTGTGCGGGCATGTGGTGCATGGCGCGTGTGGCCCGTTGTGGCACACGACATGGCACAAATGCTGGACTGGATGCGCATACCTGTGCCAAGAGGGAACGTTCCTGATGGGGTGACGAGAGGATGGGTGGGACCAGTCTTGATCCCGCCAGGTGTAACAGGGTGTTACACGATACGTGCCAGATTCGATCTGGCAGCAAGGAGATCGGTCGGTGCCCCAAAACGGTGGTCTTCCTCCTACCACCGCACATGGGGCGGGAGTCAGCAGATCCCCGCCGCCCCCTTTCCAGCGAAGCCAGGCTTTGTCGGCGGTGGCCTTGGGGGTCGACGAGGGGAGGAAATAGGGGAAGGCGGCGGCTGGGCCATTTAGGGTTTCACCCCCGGTGGCCAGGAGGAGGCGACGCGAGGAGCGAGACGCAAGCGCTCACGCTCAATACGCGAGGATGAGCGCCATGGCTTATGCTAGAGCTATGGTTGAAGGAAATATTCCCTAGAGGCAATAATAAAATTGTTATTTATATTTCCTTATATCATGATAAATGTTTATTATTCATGCTAGAATTGTATTAACCGGAAACTTAATACATGTGCGAATACATAGACAAACAGAGTCCCTAGTATGCCTTTACTTGACTAGCTCATTAATCAAAGATGGTTAAGTTTCCTAGCCATGGACATGTGTTGTCATTTGATGAAAGGGATCACATCATTAGAGAATGATGTGATGGACAAGACCCATCCATTAGCTTAGCATAATGATCGTTCAGTTTTATTGCTACTACTTTCTTCATGACTTATACATGTTCCTCTGACTATGAGATTATGCAACTCCCGAATACCGGAGGAACACCTTGTGTGCTATCAAACATCACAACGTAACTGGGTGATTATAAAGATGCTCTACAGGTGTCTCCGATGGTGTTTGTTGAGTTGGCATAGATCAAGATTAGGATTTGTCACTCCGTGTATCGGAGAGGTATCTTTGGGCCCTCTCGGTAATGCACATCACTCTAAGCCTTGCAAGCATTGTGACTAATGAGTTAATTGTGAGATGATGCATTATGGAACGAGTAAAGAGACTTGCCGGTAACGAGATTGAACTAGGTATGAAGATACCAACGATCGAATCTTGGGCAAGTAACATACCGATGACAAAGGGGACAACGTATGTTGTTATGCGGTTTGACCGATAAAGATCTTCGTAGAATATGTAGGAACCAATATGAGCATCCAGGTTCCGCTATTGGTTATTGACCGGAGATGAGTCTCGGTCATGTCTACATAGTTCTCGAACCCGTAAGGTCCACACGCTTAACGTTCGGTGATGATCGTATTATGAGTTTATGTGTTTTGATGTACCGAAGGTAGTTCGCAGTCCTAGATATGATCACGGAAATGACGAGGAGTCTCGAAATGGTTGAGATATAAAGATCGATATATTGGACGGCTATATTCGGATACCGGAAGTGTTCCGGATGATTTCAGAGAAAACCGGAGTGCCGGAGGGGTTACCGGAACCCCCCGAGGAAGTATTGGGCCTTAGTGGGCCTTAGGGGAGAGAGAGGACAGCAGCCCAGGAGGTGGCGTGCCCCCTCCCAAGGGGAGTACGAATAGGACTAGGGGAGGGGGCGCGGCCCCTCTTTCCCTCTCCCTCTCCCTCTCTTTCCTTCCCCTTCCTCCTTCCTAGTAGGACTAGGAAAGGATGAATCCTACTCCTACTAGGAGGAGGATTCCTCCTCTCCTTGGGCGCCACTAGGGCCAGCCGGCCTCCCCCCTTGCTCCTTTATATACGGGGCAGGGGGCACCCTAGAACACACAAGTTGATTGTTCCAAGCCGTGTGCGGTACCCCCCTCCACCATAATCCACCTCGGTCATATCGTAGCGGTGCTTAGGCGAAGCCTTGTTCCGGTAGCAACATCATCACCGTTATCACGACGTCGTGCTGACGAAGCTCTCCCTCGAAGCTCTACTAGATCGTGAGTTCATGGGACGTCACCGAGCCGAACTTGTGCAGATCACGAAGGTGCCGTACCTTCGGTGCTGGGATCGGTCGATCGTGAAGACATACGACTACATCAAACGCTTCCACTTATGGTCTACGAGGGTACGTAGACGAAACTCTCCCCTCTCGTTGCTATGCATCACCATGATCTTGCGTGTGCATAGGAATTTTTTTGAAATTACTGCGTTCCCCAACAATAGTGTGGTGAGATTTCGCGATTTTCAGGTCAGTTAGTGGAGACAATTTCACCCAAAATTCCCGCTGAAATGCAGTGCACGTCCAGATGTGTGATTGTTTCAAGGCAAAAATAAATAAATCATGATTGTGCTGTGAGGGAAAATTTGTAGCGGCGGTGCCTTCATCCAAGAATATAGTGCTTCCCTTAAAAAAAGAATATAGTGCTTTTTTCTTGCGAAATGGCCTAAAGGCCATATATTAAATGAACACATGTCCTTACAAACTCACACATACATATGGGGTGTTTATAAAAGAAATATCACTAATTCCATCTTCTATACTCAGATATACCATGAGACCTGTAATATGATTCATGATTTTGCAATGTATCTCTTGACCTATTAGAGGTGTCATTTCTCGATACATAACATTGTAGAAGTCAATCCAATCAACTGCAAAAAAGGAAATGTCAACCCAATAAAATTAAATTTTAATTCTTGAGAGGGCCGAAGTCTTCTTCCTTCTGCATTCATCGGAGACGTGCCGGGAGTATAGCATGATGCCGCCTCTAGGCCTCCGCCTTGACAAAGCAAACTTTCTTGAACCGAGGAGTTTGTAGAAGCAACGGCCAGGAAGTCGTTGATACATACCATTATTCCTACAAAGGGTTGCCGTCACCGTGTCACTACCCTAACCAAGACCCTAAGACAACATAAAGCCCATCGCCGCTAGGATCCCGTCGCGAGGCCCACTTCTCCGATGACCTGACTACGTTAGGTCGCCGCTGAAGGTCGCGAACGCACCGGAGCTGAGCCACCAGCCCGAACGAACCGCCGCCGCACGCAGGCCAGCACATGAAGCAGCCGGCCCTCGTGACCATACCCCGAGCTCCACAAGGGCACCACAGTTTGGAAGGACCCCCTGCCACTGGCGATGCACCGGGGGCTTTGCCCGATGCGCACCATGGCGGAGGAGCAGATGTGATCAAGTTCTCCTTGGCGGCACAAGAGGAGAAACTTCGCTTCATGACTTTACGGGGTTATGTTCGACTATTTTAGATGGCGATTAATATGTGGATTATGAAGCATGCAGACGTGTTTTTCGGAAGGGAAAGATAAACCTTCCTTCATATGTACCTTGGTTTGCGAGAAAAACTTCAAATCTATTCATCAACTGTCAGGGTAGTACAAAAAACACCAGAAATAAAAAATGCATCCAAGTTCGTAAAACCACCTAGCGACGACTGCAAGCACTGGAGCGAGCCGTAGGCGCGCCACCGTCTCCGCCCCTCTATCATCGGAACCGGGCAAACCTTTTTGTAGTTGATAGTCGGGAGGTCATGCTAAGGCCCCATAGGACCACCTCACCGGAACAACAACCACCACCGATGAAGAGAAGCGTAAATCGAAAGGATCCAACCGGTAGACACACAAGCACAAACGAACGAAGACAGGATCCACGTGGATCACCGGACAACCGCTGACCGAATCCCAAGAGATCTGCCGGAGACAAACCTCCACACGCCCTCCTATGATGCTAGAAACACCATTGAAATAGGGACTAGGCGGGGAGAACTTTATTTCATCTTCAGAGAGCCACCGCCATCTCGTCTCTCTGAGCAGGACACAAACGCTAACAGAACTCAAAAAAGCATGAAGAAACAAAGCCCTCCCGCCGGCAAAAGATGGGATCCACCACAGGAGACGAGGTAGACCGACGGTGGCATCGACGGAAGGCACGAGAACCCTAGCCAAAGGGTCCTCTTTCTTCCACGAGAAGAAATAAATGATCCAAGAGTTAGAGCAACTCTAGCAGACCCCGCAAAAATTTGACCCGCAAAACACATTTGCGGTTTCACGAAGATCGCATTTGCGGGTCGAAAACATGCGCGGCAGAACAGAACCCGTATCAAAACCTGCATAATTTGAAAAAACACTTTCGCAGGAGAAATTGCACTAATAGTTCATCACATACTACATAGTTCATCACATGATCAACAAACTACAAGCACAGTTTATACTACAAACTACGTTAAACTACTAGCATAGGGGTTGGATCTGACGGCGGCTAGGTCACCACAACTGGACGATGCCATGGAGGAGCCGGACGCTCAATCCTTCTCGCCGGAGCTGCACAGGTCGACGTACTTCGCCGCCTGCTCCGCGCAGATGCGGCGCCACTCCTCAGCCTTCTCGTTGGCGGCACGGTTGTCGGCGACCGTCTGCCGCCACTCGAGGGCCTCAAGCTCCTCGGCGTGGCACCGACGCTCCTCCTCCTCGCGCACGCTCCGCTCGGCGATGGCGGCGGCGACGGCGTCGAAGTCCGCGACGTGGTCCTCGGGGCCGACGACTCCGCGACGGCCGAGCGGAGCGGGCTCCTCGGGCTCCTCCTTCACCGGGACGAAGGCGAACGGCGCTGGCGGCTCCGGCTCCTCCTCCTCGTCCGACCACTTCCTCTTCACGGGGAGGAAGCCCGCGCCGGAGGACGAGGAGGATCCGGCGTAGGACCTCGCGGAGGAGAAGGACACGCGCCAGTCGTACTCCTCCGTCTCGCGGCAGTTGAAGCTCGCTGGCGGCGACATCCCGTGGTTAGTCCACCTCCGGGTGCCGCGCTTCCTCGTGCCGTCCGACCGGACGCGCCGCTCGCGCTCACGGCTGGATCTACTACCGGAGCCGCGTCCGGAGCTCCACATGCGCCCCCACATGGAGGCTGGAGGCGGGGCGGGTGGTCGCCGGCGACGAGAAATTGAGAGAGAGGAAAGGGGGATCGGGTGGCTCGCGGCGGCGGAAAGATAGGGTTTGGACCCGCAAAAGGGTCACGAAATCGCAGTTATACTGCTCGGGACGTGCGGTTTGCAGTCTGCCGCAAAAATATTTGCAGGCCAGGCGAGTATGCGGGCTCTGTTCTATCCGGAAAATTGAGCCGAGCCCGCATACTCGTCAGAATTTTTGCAGGCCGGCGTTTTGCCAGGTCTCTTAATCACAACCGAACTAGCCTGAGCATGCTGGGAAGTGCAGGAGCCAAAGTGAAACTCGGCAGCGTCCATTTGCTCGCTCCATGCCTACGTACCTTGAGATACATACTTCCTAAAATTGATGCAAAGCAATGAGACTAAAATCATCAACATGCAGAGTACACAACATAGACAAGTAGGGTAGTACCATATATAAGTACTCACGCCACTGTCGTCATGTCTGACCAGAGACGACAACAACAAGGATTCTCGTCCTGGGCGACAAGACTAACAACGAAGCCTAGAACATCGACATGGAGACACACCAAAAAGATAATGAAACTATTTTTCACCGGTGAATCGACGAATCATGGCCCAGACAAGAGTTTTCACTACACACATGAAACGGCGTTCCAAACACGATCTCACAGTCAGATCGTTTCATAGCTGCACCAACGAGTATTCTATGCAGAAGAACCACGGTGTCCACATGAGGAGGTTGCATACTTCTCTCGGCACCCACTGGAACCACACACTGAAGTAGTGCATGCCCAATGAAACCACCTAGCTGCTGGAATTTAGTCTATTTTAGGCAGCCCAATAATTATTTCAGAAATTCCTAATAAATCCTAAAGGCCCACTTAGCTCATTTGTGCAAGGCAAGGGATACTACTAAAGTTTAGTCCCAGATTGCTAGTTTAGTGGGAGTTGGACCTCCTTATAAGGGAGGTTCTTTCCCCGCTTGTATGAGTATGTGAACAAGAGGAATATCCACGCGTGCTCCTCCTCCGCCGCCCGCCATGCCTCGTCACGACGCGCCGCGTCGCGGGTTGCGGGAATGAGCAGAGCCGCGTTCTTCCCCATCCCGTTTTGCGGCGTGCACCGCAGGTCGGGACAGTAGGCCTCCGAAACCGCACCTTTTGAGTCCTGTACGGGAGAAGGGTGATAAGGTTTTTGGGGAGCGCGACAACTGGCTGCTTCATCACGGACGATCCGGTCGCCGACGACTGCTTTCCCGGCCTCCTCGACGACATGGCAGGCGAGGACACCGACCCCAAGTCCAGCGCTTCTGCTGCTGCTGTCCCGTACGTGTTTTTGTCTTTCCTGTTAAAGGTTCTGCCGCAGTTCCTTCTTCTAGTCTTTGTCCTACACATGATAGCTTCTACTTCATATATGCTACTTGCTATACTGTCTGGTTTAGATATGATAGGCTACCGTTCATATATGCAGAAGTTATTTACCTTCTCTCTGTCAGAACGCATGACTTGTTTTATCTCTACTATATTAGTCATGCTTTATCTAGTATTTCTGTTAATAAAATCATTTGGTAAATTGCTCATATTTCCAACAATCCAAAAACCTTATTATAGGCAATTTACCCCAAGTGGTTTTGCTGCTTCCATGAGACCTCCTATGTTTGAGGGTATCCACTATAAGAGATGGCGCGTGAGAGTAGTCTTATGGTTTCAAACCATGAGTTGCTATGACGCCACTCTCGGCAAACCTGAAGGAGAGCTTGATGCTCAACAGGCACAAACTTTTCAGAAAATGGATACTCTGTTTAAGGCTGCTCTCTTGGGTGTTCTTGGTGAGAACATAGTTGATGCTTATGCGTCAATTGATAATGGAAAAGATATGTGGGATGCACTCGAAGCCAAGTTTGGGGTCTCGGATGCTGGCACTGAGCTGTACATCATGGAGCAATTCTATGATTACAAGATGACTGAAGAGCGCTCCGTGGTTGAGCAAGCTCATGAGATACAGTCATTTGCTAGAGAACTTGAGCACTTCAGTTGTATGCTACCGGACAAGTTTGTTGTCGGAGGTATCATCACTAAGATTCCTCCTTCGTGGAGGAACTTTGCTACCTTACTGAAGCATAAGAGGCAGGAGTTTTCCGTTCCGGATCTCATTGGCACTCTTGGTGTGGAAGAAAAGGCGAGAGCAAAGGACACACGTGCTCGAGGTATTGAGGGAGGATCTAGTGCCAATGTGGTACAGAAGCAGAACTTCCAGCCCCACAAGTTCAAGAACAAGGGCAGGTTTGATGGTAAAGCAAAGTTTGATGGGAAGAACAAGGCTGTGCAACACACGGACTTCAAGAAGAAGATTGACAAGAAGAAAGGTGCTTGTCATGTGTGTGGGGATCCTGATCATTGGGCTCCTAGTTGCCCTAATCGCTATGACAAGCGTCATCCTGGAAAAGGCAGCAAGACCGCTAATGTTGTCATTGGAGACACTGACATGAAGGATGCTGGGTATGGTATATTTCCCACTATTCTTTCAGCATGTCATTCTCCTGACTGGTTGATTGACACGGGTGCTAATGTGCATGTATGCGGTGATATTTCCATGTTTTCGTCTTATCAGACCGCAAGGACTTCAACCGTGCTGATGGGCAACGGTTCAAGTGCTTCTGTTCGTGGTGTTGGCACAGTCAATCTGAAGTTTACTTCGGGGAAGATCGTGCGGCTGAAGAACGTGCATTATGTCCCCTCCGTCAATAAAAATCTTGTTAGCGGATCTCTTCTGTTTAGAGATGGCTACAAGCTTGTCTTTGAGTCGAATAAATTTGTAATATCCAAGTATGGAACCTTTGTTGGTAAAGGCTATCAGTCAGGAGGCTTGTTTCGTTTATCCTTATCAGACGTTTGCAATAAAGTTGTTAATCATATTTGCAACAATAGTGAATCCAATGTGTGGCATTCACGTCTTTGTCATGTTAACTTTGGTTGCATGTCGCGACTAGCGAAGTTGAACTTAATCCCTAGTTTCACCACCGTCAAGGGATCTAAGTGTCAAGTGTGTGTGCAAGCTAAGCAACCTCGTAAGTCTCACACGACTGCGGAAATAAGAAATCTTGCACCGCTAGAGCTCATACATTTAGATTTATGTGAAATGAATGGTGTGTTGACAAAAGGTGGAAAGAAATATTTCATGACGTTAATTGATGACTCCACTAGATACTGTCGTGTGTATCTTCTGAAATCTAAGGATGAGGCTTTGAACTTTTTCAAGATCTACAAAGCTGAAGTGGAAAACCAACTTGATCAAAAAATCAAGAGGCTTATGTCCGACCGTGGTGGAGAGTATTTTTCCAATGAGTTTGATGCTTTTTGTGAGGAACATGGTATAATCCATGAGAGGACGCCTCCCTACTCACCTCAGTCAAATGGGGTGGCCGAAAGAAAGAACCGTACTCTAACTGATTTGGTTAACGCCATGTTAGACACATCGGGTCTCTCCAAGGCATGATGGGGGCAGGCGATATTGACAGCATGTCATGTCTTGAACCGAGTCCCCACAAAGAACAAAGAGATAACTCCATTCGAGGAATGGGAGAAGAAAAAGGTTAAAACTCTCTTATCTACGAACATGGGGTTGTTTGGCGAAAGTCAATGTTCCAATTCCAAAGAAGCGGAAACTTGGACCAAAGACTGTGGATTGTGTTTTCCTGGGATATGCTTTTCATAGCATTGGCTATAGATTCTTGGTTGTAAAATCTGAGGTACCTGACATACATGTCGGTACGATCATGGAGTCGAATGATGCGACTTTCTTTGAAGATATATTTCCCATGAAGGATATGGCTACCTCATCTAATCAGGAGATGCCTAGTTCATCGAATCAGGAACCAGTTACAATTATCGAACCCACAATTTCGATGGAACACTTTGAAAGTCCTGTGAAGGAGAACAATGAAGCTCCTATTAGGAGCAAGAGACAGAGGACTGCAAAGTCCTTTTGTGATGATTTTATTGTGTACCTCATAGATGACACTCCCGGTTCTATTTTCATAGGCCTATGCATCTGAAGATGCTGACTACTGGAAGGAAGCGGTTCGTAGCGAGATGGATTCCATCTTGGAAAATGAAACTTGGGAGATAACTGATCGTCCTTATGGGTGCAAACCTATAGGATGCAAATGGGTATTCAATAAGAAGCTTAGGCCTGATGGTACTATTGAAAAGTACAAGGCTCGGCTCGTGGCTAAGGGTTATACCCAAAAGGAAGGTGAAGACTTCTTTGATACTTACTCACCTGTGGCTCGACAGACCACTATTCAAGTTCTACTTTCACTAGCTGCCTCGCATGGTCTTCTCGTTCATCAAATGGATGTTAAGACTGCTTTCCTAAATGGAGAGTTGGACGAGGAAATTTATATGGAACAACCAGATGGGTTTGTACTAGATGGTCAGGAAGGGAAAGTGTGCAAGTTGCTGAAGTCTTTGTATGGACTTAAGCAAGCACCCAAACAGTGGCATGAGAAGTTTGAAAGAACTTTAACAGCTGCAGGCTTTGTTGTGAACGAAGCTGACAAATGTGTGTACTATCGCCATGGTGGGGGCGAGGGAGTTATCCTGTGCTTGTATGTTGATGACATATTGATTTTCGGAACCAATCTGAATGTTATTAAGGAGGTCAAGGATTTCCTATCTCGTTGTTTTGAGATGAAGGATTTAGGAGTGGCTGATGTCATTCTGAACATCAAGTTGTTGAGAGACGATGATGGTGGGATTACATTGCTTCAATCTCACTATGTGCAAAAGATCTTGAGTCGCTTTGGCTATAGTGACTACAAGCCCTCTCCAACAACATATGATGCTAGTGTGTTGCTTCGAAAGAATCGAAGAATTGCTAGAGACCAATTGAAGTATTCTCAGATTATTGGCTCGCTTATGTACTTAGCCAGTGCTACAAGACCTGACATCTCTTTTGCTGTTAGAAAACTGAGTTGGTTTGTTTCAAAACCAGGAGATGTGCATTGGAAAGCTCTAGAAAGAGTTTTGCGTTATTTGAAAGGCACTGCAAATTATGGAATTTACTACACCGGGCATCCAAAGGTGCTTGAAGGGTATAGTGACTCAAACTGGATCTCAGATGCTGATGAGATAAAGGCCACGAGCGATTATGTATTCACTCATGGAGGTGGCGCTGTTTCTTGGAAGTCTTGCAAGCAGACCATCTTAACAAGGTCAACAATGGAAGCAGAACTCACAGCACTAGATACAGCTACGGTTGAAGCAGATTGGCTTTGCCGGCTCTTGAATGACTTGCTGGTTGTTGAGAAACCTGTACCGGGTGTCCTTATGAACTGCGACAATCAAACTGTGATCACGAAAGTGAGCAGTTCAAAGGATAACATGAAGTCATCAAGACACGTTCAGAGAAGGTTAAAGTCTGTCAGGAAAATGAAAAACTCCAGAGTTATTGCGTTGGATTATATCCAAACGTCTAAAAATCTGGCAGATCCTTTTACTAAGGGTCTATCACGTAATGTGATAGATAATGCATCGAGGGAGATGGGTATGAGACCCACAATATGAGTTGTTCACAGTGGTAACCTATTCTTTGTGATCGGAGATCCCGTGAATTAGATGTGGAAGACAAGCTGTTGGTCAACTGAGAGGAGAGTATCCTTACTATTTATAATACCACTCCATGAAGATGCAACACTCTCCTAATCTGCATGGCAGGTTGATGTATATCTTAATGTGTTCTAAGTGGCTTATTTAAGTAGAGATGTTATCATGCAGAACATCTTTTGAAGAACACACCTATATGAGTCTGATTGTCAAACGTTGCAATCTATGAGAGTAGGGTTCTCTCTAGTAAACTCATGAAAGGTCATGGAGTATGACGCATAAGCTCCACCCGCGGGGAAGATCCACGGTAGCCACGTATCGGTCAAGGCTTTATGTGAAGCTAGATTCGTAGAAAACTTGCAGTTCAAGGCCCAGTCCACTGTTCAAGTTGCTTACTAGTGTAGCATAGAGTTCTAGGTGGAAGTTCAACTTAACAGTCTCCACTGCAGTACCGGTATATAAAACAGTGTTTTGGAACCAAAGGCAAATTTCTGTGTGCCTCTAGGATCTGGTGGGGGATTGCTGGAATTTAGTCTATTTTGGGCAGCCCAATAACTATTTCAGAAATTCCTAATAAATCCTAGAAGCCCACTTAGCCCATTTGTGCAAGGCAAGGGATACTACTAAAGATTAGTCCCACATTGCTAGTTTAGTGGGAGTTGGACCTCCTTATAAGGGAGGTTCTTTCCCCACTTGTACGAGCATGAGAACAAGAGGGATATCCACGCGCGCTCCTCCTCCGCCGCCCGCCTCGCCACGCCATGCCTCGTCACGATGCGCCGCGGGTTGCGGGAATGAGCCGAGCCGATATCTAAATTTTTGCCATGCACTACGGGTATACGAAAGGACACTCAGGAGCTGGAAAGTTTTTGCTGTAGTGGATATTGAATACGAACGCTACACTCTTCGGCTGCTGTCTGTTCGTTTCATCTCCCGCGTTCCCTTCAGCTCCCGGCGCAGCCTCTTGCCTCCTTCTCTTGCGCCTATAAAAGGGAGGTCGCTCCTCTCAGAGAGACGCACCAGAATCTCTTCCTCCTCTCGCCACAAGTTCCTAAGCACTGCGCTGCTGCTACGTTCTTCCCCATCCCGTCTTGCGGCGTGCACCGTAGGTCGGAACATTAGGCCTCTGAAACCGCACCTTTTGATTCCTGTACGGGAGAAGGGTGATAAGGTTTTTGAGGAGCCCTCAGCGCGACTACTGGCTGCTTCATCACGGATGATCCGCTCGTCGACGACTACTTCCCGGACGACGACTTCTTCCCCGACGTCCACGACCTCCTCGACGACATGGCAGGCGAGGACACCGACCCCAAGTCCAGCGCTTCTGCTGCTGTTGTCCCGTACGTGTTCTTGTCTTTCCTATTAAAGGTTCTGCCGCAGTTCCTTGTTCTAGTCCTTGTCCTACACATGATAGGTTCTACTTTGTATATGCTACTTGCTATACCGTCTGGTTTAGATATGATTGTTGGGTTTCGTAGTAATTTCAAAAAAATTCCTATGCACACGCAAGATCATGTGATGCATAGCAACGAGAGGGGAGAGTGCTGTCTACGTACCCATGCAGACCGACTGCGGAAGCGTTGACACAACGTAGAGGAAGTAGTCGTACGTCTTCACGATCCAACCGATCAAGCACCGAAACTACGACACCTCCGAGTTCGAGCACACGTTCAGCTCGATGACGATCCCCGGACTCCGATCCAGCAAAGTGTCGGGGAAGAGTTCCGTCAGCACGACGGCATGGTGACGATCTCGATGTACTACAGCAGCAGGGCTTCGCCTAAACTCCGCTACAGTATTATCGAGGAATATGGTGGCTGGGGGCACCGCACACGGCTAAGGAATAGATCACGTGGATCAACTTGTGTGTTCTAGGGTGCCTCTACCTCAGTATATAAAGGACCAAAGGGGGGAGGCTGGCCGGCCACAAGGGGCGCGCCAGGAGAGTCCTACTCCCTCCAGGAGTAGGATTCCCCCCCCCCCCAATCCTAGTTGGAATAGGATTCCTCGGGGGGGAAGAGAGAGAGGGGGGCCGGCCACCTCTCCTAGTCCTAATAGGACTAGGGGAGGGGGGAGGCGCGTGGCCACCTTGGGCTGCCCCTTTCTCCTTTCCACTAAAGCCCATTAAGGCCCATATGGCTCCCGGGGGGTTCCGGTAACCTCCCGGTACTCCGGTAAAATCCCGATTTCACCCGGAACACTTCCGATATCCAAACATAGGCTTCCAATATATCAATCTTTATGTCTCGACCATTTCGAGACTCCTCGTCATATCCGTGATCACATCCGAGACTCCGAACAACCTTCGGTACATCAAAATGCATAAACTCATAATATAACTGTCATCGTAACCTTAAGCGTGCGGACCCTACGGGTTCGAGAACAATGTAGACATGACCGAGACATGTCTCCGGTCAATAACCAATAGCGGGACCTGGATGCCCATATTGGCTCCTACATATTCTACGAAGATCTTTATCGGTCAGACCGCATAACAACATGCGTTGTTCCCTTTGTCATTGGTATGTTACTTGCCCGAGATTCGATCGTCGGTATCCAATACCTAGTTCAATCTCGTTACCGACAAGTCTCTTTACTCGTTCTGTAATACATTATCCCGCAACTAACTCATTTAGTTGCAATGCTTGCAAGGCTTAAGTGATGTGCATTACCGAGAGGGCCCAGAGATACCTCTCTGACAATCGGAGTGACAAATCCTAATCTCGAAATACGCCAACCCAACATCTACCTTTGGAGACACCTGTAATGCTCCTTTATAATCACCCAGTTACGTTGTGACGTTTGGTAGCACCCAAAGTGTTCCTCCGGCAAACGGGAGTTGCATAATCTCATAGTCATAGGAACATGTATAAGTCATGAAGAAAGCAATAGCAACATACTAAATGATCGGGGTGCTAAGCTAATGGAATGGGTCATGTCAATCAGATCATTCAACTAATGATGTGAATCCCGTTAATCAAATAACAACTCTTTGTTCATGGTTAGGAAACATAACCATCTTTGATTAACGAGCTAGTCAAGTAGAGGCATACTAGTGACACTCTGTTTGTCTATGTATTCACACATGTATTATGTTTCCGGTTAATACAATTCTAGCATGAATAATAAACATTTATCATGATATAAGGAAATAAATAATAACTTTATTATTGCCTCTAGGGCATATTTCCTTCAGTCTCCCACTTGCACTAGAGTCAATAATCTAGATTACACTGTAATGATTCTAACACCCATGGAGCTTTGGTGCTGATCATGTTTTGCTTGTGGAAGAGGCTTAGTCAACGGGTCTGCAACATTCAGATCCGTATGTATCTTGCAAATCTCTATGTCTCCCACCTGGACTAGATCCCGGATGGAATTGAAGCGTCTCTTGATGTGCTTGGTTCTCTTGTGAAATCTGGATTCCTTTGCCAAGGCAATTGCACCAGTATTGTCACAAAAGATTTTCATTGGACCCGATGCACTAGGTATGACACCTAGATCGGATATGAACTCCTTCATCCAGACTCCTTCGTTCGCTGCTTCTGAAGCAGCTATGTACTCCGCTTCACATGTAGATCCCGCTACGACGCTTTGTTTAGAACTGCACCAACTGACAGCTCCACCGTTTGATGTAAACACGTATCCAGTTTGCGATTTAGAATCGTCCGGATCAGTGTCAAAGCTTGCATCAACGTAACCTTTTACGACGAGCTCTTTGTCACCTCCATATACGAGAAGCATATCCTTAGTCCTTTTCAGGTATTTCAGGATGTTCTTGACCGCTGTCCAGTGATCCACTCCTGGATTACTTTGGTACCTCCCTGCTAGACTTATAGCAAGGCACACATCAGGTCTGGTACACAGCATTGCATACATGATAGATCCTATCGCTGATGCATAGGGAACATCTTTCATATTCTCTCTATCTTCTGCAGTGGTCGGGCATTGAGTCTTACTCAACTTCACACCTTGTAACACAGGCAAGAATCCTTTCTTTGCTTGATCCATTTTGAACTTTTTCAAAATTTTGTCAAGGTATGTTGTTCGTGAAAGTCCAATTAAGCGTCTTGATCTATCTCTATAGATCTTTATGCCTAATATGTAAGCAGCTTCACCGAGGTCTTTCATTGAAAAACTCTTATTCAAGTATCCCTTTATGCTATCCAGAAATTCTATATCATTTCCAATTAGTAATATGTCATCCACATATAATATCAGAAATGCTACAGAGCTCCCACTCACTTTCTTGTAAATACAGGCTTCTCCGAAAGTCTGTATAAAACCAAATGCTTTGATCACACTATCAAAGCGTTTATTCCAACTCCGAGAGGCTTGCACCAGTCCATAAATGGATCGCTGGAGCTTGCACACTTTGTTAGCTCCCTTTGGATCGACAAAACCTTCCGGTTGCATCATATACAACTCTTCTTCCAGAAATCCATTCAGGAATGCAGTTTTGACATCCATCTGCCAAATTTCATAATCATAAAATGCGGCAATTGCTAACATGATTCGGACAGACTTAAGCATCGCTACGGGTGAGAAGGTCTCATCGTAGTCAATCCCTTGAACTTGCCGAAAACCTTTCGCGACAAGTCGAGCTTTGTAGACAGTGATATTACCGTCAGCGTCAGTCTTCTTCTTGAAGATCCATTTATTCTCAATTGCTTGCCGATCATCGGGCAAGTCAACCAAAGTCCATACTTTGTTCTCATACATGGATCCCATCTCAGATTTCATGGCTTCAAGCCACTTTGCGGAATCTGGGCTCACCATCGCTTCTTCATAGTTCGTAGGTTCATCATGATCTAGTAGCATGACTTCCAGAACAGGATTACCGTACCACTCTGGTGCGGATCTTACTCGGTTGATCTACGAGGTTCGGTAGTATCTTGTTCTGAAGTTTCATGATCATTATCATTAGCTTCCTCACTAACTGGTGTAGGTGTCATAGAAATAGTTTTCGGTGATGTACTTCTTTCCAATAAGGGAGCAGGTATAGTTACCTCGTCAAGTTCTACTTTCCTCCCACTCACTTCTTTCGAGAGAAACTCCTTCTCTAGAAAATTTCCGAATTTAGCAACAAAAGTCTTGCCTTCGGATCTGTGAAAGAAGGTGTATCCAATAGTTTCCTTTGGATATCCTATGAAGACACATTTCTCCGATTTGGGTTCGAGCTTATCAGGTTGAAGCTTTTTCACATAAGCATCGCAGCCCCAAACTTTCAGAAACGACAACTTTGGTTTCTTGCCAAACCACAGTTCATAAGGCGTCGTCTCAACGGATTTTGATGGTGCCCTATTTAACGTGAATGCGGCCGTCTCTAGAGCATATCCCCAAAACGATAGCGGTAAATCAGTAAGAGACATCATAGATCGCACCATATCCAGTAAAGTACGATTACGACGTTCGGACACACCATTATGCTGAGGTGTTCCGGGTGGCGTGAGTTGCGAAACTATTCCACAATTTTTAAATGTACACCAAACTCGTAACTCAAATATTCTCCTCCACGATCAGATCGTAGAAACTTTATTTTCTTGTTACGATGATTTTCAACTTCACTCTGAAATTCCTTGAACTTTTCAAATGTCTCAGACTTATGTTTCATTAAGTAGATATACCCATATCTGCTTAAATCATCTGTGAAGGTGAGAAAATAACGATATCCGCCACGAGCCTCAATATTCATCGGACCACATACATCTTTATGTATGATCTCCAACAAATCCGTTGCTCTCTCCATAGTTCCGGAGAACGGCGTTTTGGTCATCTTGCCCATGAGGCACGGTTCGCAAGTACCAAGTGATTCATAATCAAGTGGTTCCAAAAGTCCATCAGAATGGAGTTTCTTCATGCGCTTTACGCCGATATGACCTAAACGGCAGTGCCACAAATAAGTCGCAGTATCATTATCAACTCTGCATCTTTTGGTTTCAACATTATGAATATGTGTGTTACTACTATCGAGATCCAACAAGAATAGACCACTCTTCAAGGGTGCATGACCATAAAAGATATTACTCATATAAATAGAACAACCATTATTCTCTGATTTAAATGAATAACCATCTCGCATCAAACAAGATCCAGATATAATGTTCATGCTTAACGCTGGCACCAAATAACAATTATTTAGGTCTAATACTAATCCCGAAGGTAGATGTAGAGGTAGCGTGCCGACTGCGATCACATCGACTTTGGAACCATTTCCCACGCGCATCGTCACCTCGTCCTTAACTAATCTTCGCTTGATCCGTAGTCCCTGTTTCGAGTTGCAAATATTAGCAACAGAACCAGTATCAAATACCCAGGTGCTACTGCGAGCATTAGTAAGGTACACATCAATAACATGTATATCACATATACCTTTGTTCACCTTGCCATCCTTCTTATCCGCCAAATACTTGGGGCAGTTCCGCTTCCAGTGACCAGTCTGCTTGCAATAGAAGCACTCAGTTTCAGGCTTAGGTCCAGGTTTGGGTTTCTTCTCTTGAGTAGCAACTTGCTTGCCGCTCTTTTTGAAGTTCCCCTTCTTCTTCCCTTTGCCCTTTTTCTTGAAACTAGTGGTCTTGTTGACCATCAACACTTGATGCTCCTTCTTGATTTCTACCTCCGCAGCTTTCAGCATCGCGAAGAGCTCGGGAATAGTCTTGTTCATCCCTTGCATATTATAGTTCGTCACGAAGCTCTTGTAGCTTGGTGGCAGTGATTGAAGAATTCTGTCTATGACGCTATCATCTGGAAGATTAACTCCCAATTGAATCAAGTGATTATTATACCCAGACATTTTGAGTATATGCTCACTGACAGAACTGTTCTCCTCCATCTTGCAGCTATAGAACTTATTGGAGACTTCATATCTCTCAATCCGGGCATTTGCTTGAAATATTAACTTCAACTCCTGAAACATCTCATATGCTCCATGACGTTCAAAACGTCGTTGAAGTCCCGATTCTAAGCCGTAAAGCATGGCACACTGAACTATCGAGTAGTCATCAGCTTTGCTCTGCTAGACGTTCATAACATCCGGCGTTGCTCCTGCAGCAGGCCTGGCACCCAGCGGTGCTTCCAGGACGTAATTCTTATGTGCAGCAATGAGGATAATCCTCAAGTTACGGACCCAGTCCGTGTAATTGCTACCATCATCTTTCAACTTTGCTTTCTCAAGGAACGCATTAAAATTCAAGGAACAACAGCACGAGCCATCTATCTACAATCAAACATAAACAAGCAAGATACTAATCAGGTACTAAGTTTCATGATAAATTTAAGTTCAGTTAATCAAGTTAATTAAAGAACTCCCACTTAGATAGACATCCCTCTAATCCTCTAAGTGATTACGTGATCCAAATCAACTAAACCATAACTGATCATCACGTGAGATGGAGTAGTTTTCAATGGTGAACATCGTTATGTTGATCATATCTACTATATGATTCACGCTCGACCTTTCGGTCTCTGTGTCCCGAGGCCATATCTGTATATGCTTGGCTCGTCAAGTATAACCTGAGTATTCCGCGTGTGCAACTGTTTTGCACCCGTTGTATTTGAACGTAGAACCTATCACACCCAATCATCACGTGGTGTCTCAGCACGAAGAACTTTCACAACGGTGCATACTCAGGGAGAACACTTCTTGATAATTTAGTGAGAGATCATCTTATAATGCTACCGTCAATCAAAGCAAGATAAGATGCATAAAAAAGGATAAACATCACATGCAATCAATATAAGTGATATGATATGGCCATCATCATCTTGTGCTTGTGATCTCCATCTCCGAAGCACCGTCGTGATCACCATCGTCACTGGCGTGACATCTTGATCTCCATCGTAGCATCGTTGTCGTCTCGCCAAGCTTATGCTTCCACGACTATCACTACCGCTTAGTAATAAATTAAAGCATTACATCGCGATTTCATTGCATACAATAAAGCGACAACCATATGGCTCCTGCCAGTTGCCGATAACTCGGTTACAAAACATGATCATCTCATACAATAAAATTCAGCATCATGTCTTGACCATATCACATCACAACATGCCCTGCAAAAACAAGTTAGACGTCCTCTACTTTGTTGTTGCAAGTTTTACGTGGCTGCTACGGGCTTAAGCAAGAACCAATCTCACCTACGCATCAAAACCACAACGATAGTTTGTCAAATAGACTCCATTTTAACCTTCGCAAGGACCGGGCATAGCCATACTCGGTTCAACTAAAGTTGGAGAGACAATCGCCCGCAAGCCACCTATGTGCAAAGCACGTCGGGGGAACCGGTCTCGCGTAAGCGTACGCGTAAGGTTGGTCCAGGTCGTCTCGTCCAACAATGCCGCTGAACCAAAGTATGACATGCTGGTAGGCAGTATGACTTATATCGCCCACAACTCACTTGTGTTCTACTCGTGCATATAACATCAACATAAATAACCTAGGCTCGGATGCCACTGTTGGGTTTCGTAGTAATTTCAAAAAAATTCCTACGCACACGCAAGATCATGTGAGGCATAGCAACGAGAGGGGAGAGTGTTGTCTACGTACCCACACAGACCGACTGCGGAAGCGTTGACACAACGTAGAGGAAGTAGTCGTACGTCTTCACGATCCAACCGATCAAGCACCGAAACTACGGCACCTCCGAGTTCGAGCACACGTTCAGCTCGATGACGATCCCCGGACTCCGATCCAGCAAAGTGTCGGGGAAGAGTTCTGTCAGCACGACGGCGTGGTGACGATCTCGATGTACTACAGCAGCAGGGGCTTCGCCTAAACTCCGCTACAGTATTATCGAGGAATATGGTGGCTGGGGGCACCGCACACGGCTAAGGAATAGATCACGTGGATCAACTTGTGTGTTCTAGGGTGCCTCTACCTCAGTATATAAAGGACCAAAGGGGGGAGGCTGGCCGGCCACAAGGGGTGCGCCAGGAGAGACCTACTCCCTCCGGGAGTAGGATTCCCCCCCAATCCTAGTTGGAATAGGATTCCTCGGGGGGGAAGAGAGAGAGGGGGGCCGGCCACCTCTCCTAGTCCTAATAGGACTAGGGGAGGGGGGAGGCGCGCGGCCACCTTGGGCTGCCCCTTTCTCCTTTCCACTAAAGCCCATTAAGGCCCATATGGCTCCCGGGGGGTTCCGGTAACCTCCCGGTACTCCGGTAAAATCCCGATTTCACCCGGAACACTTCCGATATCCAAACATAGGCTTCCAATATATCAATCTTTACGTCTCGACCATTTCGAGACTCCTCGTCATGTCCGTGGTCACATCCGGGACTCCGAACAACCTTCGGTACATCAAAATGCATAAACTCATAATATAACTGTCATCGTAACCTTAAGCGTGCGGACCCTACGGGTTCGAGAACAATGTAGACATGACCGAGACATGTCTCCGGTCAATAACCAATAGCGGAACATGGATGCCCATATTGGCTCCTACATATTCTACGAAGATCTTTATCGGTCAGACTGCATAACAACATACATTGTTCCCTTTGTCATCGGTATGTCACTTGCCCGAGATTCAATCGTCGGTATCCAATACCTAGTTCAATCTCGTTACCGGCAAGTCTCTTTACTCGTTCTGTAATACATCATCCCGCAACTAACTCATTTAGTTGCAATGCTTGCAAGGCTTAAGTGATGTGCATTACCGAGAGGGCCCAGAGATACCTCTCCGACAATCGGAGTGACAAATCCTAATCTTGAAATACGCCAACCCAACATCTACCTTTGGAGACACCTGTAATGCTCCTTTATAATCACCCAGTTACGTTGTGACGTTTGGTAGCACCCAAAGTGTTCCTCCGGCAAACGGGAGTTGCATAATCTCATAGTCATAGGAACATGTATAAGTCATGAAGAAAGCAATAGCAACATACTAAACGATCGGGTGCTAAGCTAATGGAATGGGTCATGTCAATCAGATCATTCAACTAATGATGTGACCTCGTTAATCAAATAACAACTCTTTGCTCATGGTTAGGAAACATAACCATCTTTGATTAACGAGCTAGTCAAGTAGAGGCATACTAGTGACACTCTGTTTGTCTATGTATTCACACATGTATTATGTTTCCGGTTAATACAATTCTAGCATGAATAATAAACATTTATCATGATATAAGGAAATAAATAATAACTTTATTATTGCCTCTAGGGCATATTTCCTTCAATGATAGGCTACGGTTCATATATGCAGAAGCTATTTACCTTCTCTCTGTCAGAACGCATGACTTGTTTTATCTCTACTATATTAGTCATACTTTATCTAGTATTTCTGTTAATAAAATCATTTGGTAAATTGCTCATATTTCCAACAATCCAAAAACCTTATTATAGGCAATTTACCCCAAGTGGTTTTGCTGCTTCCATGAGACCTCCTATGTTTGAGGGTATCCACTATAAGAGGTGGCGCGTGAGAGCGGTCTTATGGTTTCAAACCATGAGTTGCTATGATGCCTCTCTCGGCAAACCTGAAGGAGAGCTTGATGCTCAACAGGCACAAGCTTTTCAAAAAATGGATACTCTGTTTAAGGCTGCTCTCTTGAGTGTGATTGGTGAGAACATAGTTGATGCTTATGCGTCAATTGATAATGGAAAAGATATGTGGGATGCACTCGAGGCCAAGTTTGGGGTCTCGGATGCTGGCACTGAGCTGTACATCATGGAGCAATTCTATGATTACAGGATGACTGAAGAGCGCTCCGTGGTTGAGCAAGCTCATGAGATACAGTCATTTGCTAGAGAACTTGAGCACTTCAGTTGTATGCTACCGGACAAGTTTGTTGCCGGAGGTATCATCACTAAGCTTCCTCCTTCGTGGAGGAACTTTGCTACCTTACTGAAGCATAAGAGGCAGGAGTTTTCCGTTCCGGATCTCATTGGCACTCTTGATGTGGAAGAAAAGGCGAGAGCAAAGGACACACGTGCTCGAGGTATTAAGGGAGGATCTAGTGCCAATGTGGTACAGAAGCAGAACTTCCAGCCCCACAAGTTCAAGAACAAGGGCAGGTTTGATGGTAAAGCAAAGTTTGATGGGAAGAACAAGGTTGTGCAACACACGAACTTCAAGAAGAAGAATGACAAGAAGAAAGGTGCTTGTCATGTGTGTGGGGATCCTGATCATTGGGCTCCTAGTTGCCCTAATCGCTATGACAAGCGTCATCCCGGGAAAGGCGGCAAGACCGCTAATGTTGTCATTGGAGACACTGACATGAAGGATGCTGGGTATGGTATATTTCCCACTATTCTTTCAGTATGTCATTTTCCTGACTGGTTGATTGACACGGGTGCTAATGTGCATGTATGCGGTGAAATTTCCATGTTTTCGTCTTATCAGACCGCAAGGACTTCAACCGTGATGATGGGCAACGGTTCAAGTGCTTCTGTTCGTGGTGTTGGCACGGTCGATTTGAAGTTTACTTCGGGGAAGATCGTGCGGCTGAAGAACGTGCATTATGTCCCCTCCGTCAATAAAAATCTTGTTAGCGGATCTCTTCTGTGTAGAGATGGCTACAAGCTTGTCTTTGAGTCGAATAAATTTGTAATATCCAAGTATGGAACCTTTGTTGGTAAAGGCTATGAGTCAGGAGGCTTGTTTCGTTTATCCTTATCAGACGTTTGCAATAAAGTTGTTAATCATATTTGCAACAATAGTGAATCCAATGTGTGGCATTCACGTCTTTGTCATGTTAACTTTGGTTGCATGTCGCAACTAGCGAAGTTGAACTTAATCCCTAGTTTCACCACCGTCAAGGGATCTAAGTGTCAAGTGTGTGTGCAAGCTAAGCAACCTCGTAAGTCTCACACGACTGCGGAAATAAGAAATCTTGCACCACTAGAGCTCATACATTCAGATCTATGTGAAATGAATGGTGTGTTGACAAAAGGTGGAAAGAAATATTTCATGACATTAATTGATGACTCCACTAGATACTGCCGTGTGTATCTTCTGAAATCTAAGGATGAGGCTTTGAACTTTTTCAAGATCTACAAAGCTGAAGTGGAAAACCAACTTGATCGAAAAATCAAGAGGCTTAGCTCTGACCGTGGTGGAGAGTATTTTTCCAATGAGTTTGATGCTTTTTGTGCGGAACATGGTATAATCCATGAGAGGATGCCCCCCTACTCACCTCAATCAAATGGGGTGGCCTAAAGAAAGAACCGTACTCTAACTGATTTGGTTAACGCCATGTTAGACACATCGGGTCTCTCCAAGGCATGGTGGGGGGAGGCGATATTGACAGCATGTCATGTCCTGAACCGAGTCCCCACAAAGAACAAAGAGATAACTCCATTCGAGGAATGGGAGAAGAAAAGGTTAAAACTCTCTTATCTACGAACATGGGGTTGTTTGGCAAAAGTCAATATTCCAATTCCAAAGAAGCGGAAACTTGGACCAAAGACTGTGGATTGTGTTTTCCTAGGATATGCTTTTCATAGCATTGGCTATAGATTCTTGGTTGTAAAATCTGAGGTACCTGACATACATGTCGGTACGATCATGGAGTCGAATGATGCGACTTTCTTTGAAGATATATTTCCCATGAAGGATATGGATACCTCATCTAATCAGGAGATGCCTAGTTCATCGAATCAGGAACCAGTTACAATTACCGAACCCACAATTTCGATGGAACACTTTGAAAGTCCTGTGGAGGAGAACAATGAAGTTTCTATTAGGAGCAAGAGACAGAGGACTGCAAAGTACTTTGGTGATGATTTTCTTGTGTACCTCATAGATGACACTCCCAGTTCTATTTCAGAGGCCTATGCATCTGAAGATGCTGACTACTGGAAGGAAGCGGTTCGTAGCGAGATGGATTTCATCTTGGCAAATGAAACTTGGGAGATAACTGATCGTCCTTATGGGTGCAAACCTATAGGATGCAAATGGGTATTCAAGAAGAAGCTTAGGCCTGATGGTACTATTGAAAAGTACAAGGCTCGGCTTGTGGCTAAGGGTTATACCCAAAAGGAAGGTGAATACTTCTTTGATACTTACTCACCTGTGGCTCGACTGACCACTATTCGAGTTCTACTTTCACTAGCTGCCTCGCATGGTCTTCTCGTTCATCAAATGGATATTAAGACTGCTTTCCTAAATGGAGAGTTGGACGAGGAAATTTATATGGAACAACCAGATGGGTTTGTACTAGATGGTCAGGAAGGGAAAGTGTGCAAGTTGCTGAAGTCTTTGTACGGACTTAAGCAAGCACCCAAACAGTGGCATGAGAAGTTTGAAAGAACTTTAATAGTTGCAGGCTTTGTTGTGAACGAAGCTGACAAATGTGTGTACTATCGCCATGGTGGGGACGAGGGAGTTATCCTGTGCTTGTATGTTGATGACATACTAATTTTCAGAACCAATCTGAATGTTATTAAGGAGGTCAAGGATTTCCTATCTCGTTGTTTTGAGATGAAGGAAGTGGCTGATGTCATTCTGAACATCAAGTTGTTGAGAGACGATGATGGTGGGATTACATTGCTACAATCTCACTATGTGGAAAAGATCTTGAGTCGCTTTGCCTATAGTGACTACAAGCCCTCTCCAACACCATATGATGCTAGTGTGTTGCTTCGAAAGAATCGAAGAATAGCTAGAGACCAATTGAAGTATTCTCAGATTATTGGCTCGCTTATGTACTTAGCCAGTGCTACAAGACCTGACATCTCTTTTGCTGTTAGCAAACTGAGTCGGTTTGTTTCAAAACCAGGAGATGTGCATTGGAAAGCTCTAGAAAGAGTTTTGCGTTATTTGAAAGGCACTGCAAATTATGGAATTCACTACACCGGGCATCCAAAGGTGCTTGAAGGGTATAGTGACTCAAACTGGATCTCAGATGCTGATGAGATAAAGGCCACGAGCGGTTATGTATTCACTCATGGAGGTGGCGCTGTTTCTTGGAAGTCTTGCAAGCAGACCATCTTAACGAGGTCAACAATGGAAGCAGAACTCACAACACTAGATACAACTACGGTTGAAGCAGATTGGCTTCGCCGGCTCTTGAATGACTTGCCGGTTGTTGAGAAACCTGTACCGGTTGTCCTTATGAACTGCGACAATCAAACTATGATCACGAAAGTGAGCAGTTCAAAGGATAACATGAAGTCATCAAGACACGTTCAGAAAAGGTTAAAGTCTATCAGGAAAATGAAAAACTCCGGAGTTATTGCGTTGGATTATATCCAAACGTCTAAAAATCTGGCAGATCCTTTTACTAAGGGTCTATCACGTAATGTGATAGATAATGCATCGAGGGAGATGGGTATGAGACCCACAATATGAGTTGTTCACAGTGGTAACCTATTCTTTGTGATTGGAGATCCCGTGAATTAGATGTGGAAGACAAGCTGTTGGTCAACTGAGAGGAGAGTATCCTTACTATTTATAATACCACTCCATGAAGATGCAATACTCTCCTAATCTGCATGGCAGGTTGATGTATATCTTAATGTGTTCTAAGTGGCTTATTTAAGCAGAGATGTTATCCTGCAGAACATCTTTTGAAGAACACACCTATATGAGTCTGATTGTCAAACGTCGCAATCTATGAGAGTAGGGTTCTCTCTAGTAAACTCATGAAAGGTCACAAAGTATGACGCATAAGCTCCACCCGCGGGGAAGATCCACGGTAGCCACGTATCGGTCAAGGCTTTATGTGAAGCTAGATTCGCAGAAAACTTGCAGTTCAAGGCCCAGTCCACTGTTCAAGTTGCTTACTAGTGTAGCATAGAGTTCTAGGTGGAAGTTCAACTTAACAGTCTCCACTGCAGTACCGGTATATAAAACAGTGTTTTGGAACCAAAGGCAAATTTCTGTGTGCCTCTGGGATCTGGTGGGGGATTGCTGGAATTTAGTCTATTTTGGGCAGCCCAATAACTATTTCAGAAATTCCTAATAAATCCTATAGGCCCACTTAGCCCATTTATGCAAGGCAAGGGATACTACTAAAGTTTAGTCCCATATTGCTAGTTTAGTGGGAGTTGGACCTCCTTATAAGGGAGGTTCTTTCCCCACTTGTACGAGCATGAGAACAAGAGGGATATCCACGCGCGCTCCTCCTCCGCCGCCCGCCTCGCCACGCCACGCCTCGCCTCGTCACGACGCGCCACGGGTTGCGGGAATGAGCCGAGCCGATATCTAAATTTTTGCCACGCACTACGGGTATACGGAAGGTCACTCGGGAGCTGGAAAGTTTTTGCTGTAGTGGATATTGAATACGAACGCTGCACTCTTCGGCTGTTGTCTGTTCGTTTCATCTCCCGCGTTCCCTTCAGCTCCCGGCGCAGCCTCTTGCCTCCTTCTCTTGCGCCTATAAAAGGGAGGTCGCTCCTCTCAGAGAGACGCACCAGAATCTCTTCCTCCTCTCGCCACAAGTTCCTGAGCACTGCGCTGCTGCTACGTTCTTCCCCATCCCGTCTTGCGGCGTGCACCGCAGGTCAGGACAGTAGGCCTCCGAAACCGCACCTTTTGAGTCCTGTACGGGAGAAGGGTGATAAGGTTTTTGGGGAGCGCTCAGCGCGACTACTGGTTGCTTCATCACGGACGATCCGGTCGCCGACGACTACTTCCCCGACGACGACTTCTTCCCCGACGTCACGACCTCCTCGACGACATGGCAGGCAAGGACACCGACCCCAAGTCCAGCGCTTCTGCTGCTGTTGTCCCGTACGTGTTCTTGTCTTTCCTGTTAAAGGTTCTGCCGCAGTTCCTTGTTCTAGTCTTTGTCCTACACATGATAGGTTCTGCTTCATATATGCTACTTGCTATACTATCTGGTTTAGATATGATAGGCTACGGTTCATATATGCAGAAACTATTTACCTTCTCTCTGTCAGAACGCATGACTTGTTTTATCTCTACTATATTAGTCATGCTTTATCTAGTGTTTCTGTTAATAAAATCATTTGGTAAATTGCTCATATTTCCAACACTAGCCAGCTTCCTCCCAAGGAGGAGACCCCTGCCACCATCACCGGTGACGAGATGAGGTAGTGGTGCTAGCGGATGGGTGTGATATACCCCCACCCGTGGAAGATCGCCTCCACGGTATCAAGGAGGAACATACTCGAGTTGCGGATCTGGCAGCTGTCATTTGAAGCTCGAGTCATCTATGCCTAGACCAACCGGTCACCTCCACATGAAACCAATTGGCCCAAGAACGCACATGAGTTGGGCAAGCGACACGCCCGTAGCCAACGTAAAAACGTTGAGCCCCTGGGCTACTGCGGACAACCCTACCAAGCTAGATCGATCGAGCCATAGGGCTGCACTCACCACCATCATTTGCAACCAGGCTGAGACTAGCCACCGTGGGAGTAACTTCAGCGGTAACATCAAGTCCAACTAACTAAACAAATTTGCTTATGTGGCAATGAGTTAATGAGGAGAGAGACAGTTTGAGTAACATCACATGTCCCAATGCACTATGAGTCTATAACCTAATAAATAAAGCTTTGCATGACACCACACTTATGTTATGGGATATGTGTAATATAGTATAAGGATATGTGTATATTACTAGTGTATGTTACTATGCACTATGACTAGTCTGACAGCCCGGCCACTTGTATCCTAGGCTGAGATCAAGGCGAGGCGCCCCCGGCCACTGCAGTGGACCATCTCGCCGCCCACGTAGCTACAACAATGCGGCCAGCGCCGATGCCATCCAAGGCCGCCACCTCGGAGCTCGGGCCCCTCCTTAAGTGCTTGCCATCTAGGCCCAACTTGATTAGGGAAGCGCCCACCAAACATGAGGGTCTGATCTTGTCGCCGCGTCCATCCGATGAGCTTTGCTTGCCAGCCTGGTCCAGTAGCCGCGGGAGAGAGAGGTGGAATGACACGGGGGCGATGAAAGGAAGGGTTCGCCCCTAGAGTGACACATTTGTTTTTTCTCGACAATTTCCACTCGTGACAACTTGTATGTAAATAGTGAAAACTTTTCTTCGACATAGCTACTTTAGGTGATTGAATTTCAATATAATAGATGGTTGTGTACATCAATCGATGTATAGACTGGGGGTGTCCCTCCTTTAATAAATAATCATAAGAATGAATATTCCATGATATTCGAATGACATTGATTTGGTAAAGTGTATGTCGATAATTTTATCGATAAACTTGATCATAGCGTACAAAGTTTGACTTAAAAATACATTATATTTTGGACCGAGTACTATATTAAGGGCCTGTTCGGAGACCCGCCGCACCACGAGGCCACCCCCGGAGCGGGCGGAGTTCCAGTTAAAAATCGTGGAGCGCGCATGTAGGTACTCCCCAGATTCCAAAATTTCAGGGAGCAGGTGGTTATCCGAACAGGCCCTAAGTTTATGGAAATATATTTTTAATGGAAACTAAATTAAGTTTTCGTTAATTAACAGCGACCTGTTCACAAGTCCAAGTCATCTTGTCCAGATTCAGGGCGCACCTCTGACCCAGCACAATGTAAAAGAGTTTACCAGAGTTCTTTCTGCATAATTAAACAGCATGGGAAATGTAAGCTTTCGCAAGATTCAATGGCATTCGATTTAAGCTTCATTTAATTAACATCAACCTATTCCCCAAGTTTATTTTGCATTGCAATCATGTTGTCCGGATTCAGGGCACACCTTTTTCGCTCGGAACCCATTCAGGGCACACTTTTGACCTAGTGCAATGCAAGAGAGCTTAGCAGAGTTTCCTTTTTCTTTAACATAGGAGATATTGTTTGCACGGATATTTCCTTCTTTTCAAAGAAAAGGTACAATGCCAAATTACAGTTGACTTGGATAAATTTCCATTTTTTTTCTTTGGTGAGTGGATGGGCAGCACTACCAATGTAGAATTTGTGGTTCCATGGCTACAATAAAAATGTCGAATTGTTTAGATTACCACCACTAATCCGTAGCATCAATGTTAAGTAACATACATTAGAGATGAAGTATCACTATCAAGTAAAGAGTGGCTTAGGCACGATACACCTTGAATGGCGGACGGCAAGTTTTAAAAAACAAAGAGATATTATTACTCCATGAACGCAATTAAGTAAGATGCATCAGAATACAGTGCCACTAGCCCACTATCATAATCAGAATACAGTGCCGAGACAAACATGGTACTGAAAAGAAACTGAAAAACTGGAGATAATGTACTTGATGGGTTGTCCATGCAGAATTCTTAGGGTGAATTAAGCTTTTGGATAAACAACTAAAGAAACTAATGTAAGCTTTGACAAGATTCCATGGCATAATTTGATATAAGCTTAATTAGCAGCGTCCTTTTCACTAGCTGAAGTCATCTTGCCCGGATTCAGAGCACGCTTTGGAGTTTGGGCTAGTAGGATGTCAGAAGTTAACCATAGTTTTTTTTCTTGAAATGTTTGCATTTTCGTGCCTTTTCGAAATGATAAAATACTGTACTCTACAATTGACCTGGACAATTTTCCATGCATTAATTTCTTTTTTTTTGTGAACCATGCATTAATTTTTTTGGTGCGTGAATGGGGAGCATTACCAGTGTTGAATTCGGGATTTTATGGTTCCAAAAACTCTTGAATTGTTTAGGTGGCCACCACTAATCCGTGGAGGTTATTTAAGCGGTTGACATATCTCTAGCCCTGATTTGCGCAAGTACACGTACGCCTTAAGATCCATGCACCCAGCCTGAGAATAATATCCCTTTGATTATTTAATATTGCCGTCCGAACTTCATTTTTATGTGCCTTGGCCGTCCGCATGAACCCTAAATTCTAACCTTCACTGCACGTTCTCAGGCCTTCCATTGGCCGGGTATATATGTCAACAAGGATATGATACTTCTGTATTACTCGTTCCTTCTCTCTAATCTAGGAATGGAAAGAAAACAATAGAGGATATATAACTAAAAGTCAATCCGTGGGGTGCTAGACTACTAGGAGCAAATACATGCGAAGTGCACTCTGATTTTCCTGAAATTATTTCCATTTTATCAAGAAATGCAGCCGTTTGTGGATCCAACTATAAATATATTTTTGTAATCAATTTGATATAACTTATATTAACGGATAACATATTAATATCAAGATGATACCAAGTATACCCAGTCCATAGAAAAACATGATACCAGAAGCTAATCGAGACATTGACGACACACACAACCAAAACAAAGAGAGTAAAAGCAGGACCTAAAAAAAGCTAATGTAGGAATGGTGGCTATTTTTTTGTTTTCTTATTTCTACACTGTTGCAATAATTTAGATCAAATAATTCAATAATTCAACAGATATTATTACAAAACATTAATCCAAATATAATCCAAATGCAAAATATATTCCGATCAAATAAATTGTCCACGTAAAAATAAATAAATTCTAAAGAAATTTAAACATACTATCTCCCATCTAGGTGCCAACAATACTCTGTGAGATCCTTCTTCAGTTGATGATGAGAGACCCGATCTTCAATTTTTCAGCACGCCTCGTGAAATGCTTGAATATGATTTGTCTACCTATGAGGCCTGAAAATTGTGCCAATATTTTCATCGTCAATGTGGCTTGGCATATCACTCTCAACCTTGATGATCATGTTGGGTAGGATCACACAACATGTCATGATATTTACCAAGACATCCTTGTCCCAGAAACGAGTATGCTCCCATAAAATTGAAAGCCTTGCTTGTAGTACTCCAAATGTCCTCACAATGTCCTTCATCTGAGCTTCTTGCGCCTTGGCAAAATTTTAAGTTTTCTGGTCTTGAGATTAGAAATTACCTGTACCCAATGTTGATCAAGATGGATAGATGCGAACAGCTAGATAGTAGCCTTGATCATATGGATGGCCCTTCATCATGAAGTTGCAAGGTGGAGAAATATCAAGAGATAGCCTTGCCAACATATGAGATCTCTGCAAAGAGATTGATGTCCTTGTGAGATCTAGACAACCCAAAGTACCAATGCGAAATCCAAAAAATCTTGAAGACGATAACTTCTAAAATTATTGTTTTATGGCAATGGCCAGTGAATGGTCGTGCCAAACTACAGAATAATTCTTTGACCTTTAGTGCATACAATCAACACTCCCTAGCATCCTAGGCCAGCCTTTTACTTCAGGCATTACGAAGCCTTGTTTGTGTCCTCTACATTGGGTACTCGTGGATATTGCTCTCATAAACCCTCATCACTATTTTAGTGAACACTTTCATGCACTTTATGATTGTAACTTCGGCCATTCAAAAATACTCATCCAATGCATCTGCAGGAACGCCATATGAAATCATCCAAAGTGCCACGATGACCTTTTGATAAGGAGAAAACTGCAGGAGACCGACGGCATTTCTCCATTGCTGGATGAAAGGTTCATTGGCTTTCATATCGTCGGCACTTCGACTAAACAGCCATGCAATCATGCAGAAGCATTGCCGGAACACGTACGGTTGGAAGGTACGAGACAACAGACAGTAGTCACGCATCGGCTTCTCATGGCCTTTGATTTTGTTTCAGTGAAATTTTGCATGACCAACTTGCCATCCCACACGCTTCGTCTTTGTTCCATTTGCCACTATCCATTGAATAACAACCATCAATATTATCTCATCTATGTCGGCGTCCATGATTTCACTCCCGGACTTGAAGCTCAAATCCACGACGGATCACCAGAAAAAAGCTCTACAATGGATCCATCTACACGAAATGTGAACCATATGTGATCTACACGAAATATGAGCCACTAAACTAAATGTACAAAAATGGCTGGGAAATTTTACTTTTAGGGAAGTCGTCGAACACGTTGAGGTCGCATGAGAAAACGGATGGCGCGGTCGAGCGGTGGGAAGAAGACGTCGGGCTATAGCGAAGCATGGGAGGTACGGGACCACCTCAGGTTTATTGGGGGCTAAACCACGATGGTCTAGGCAGCAGAGGTGGCAACAAACGGAGGTGATGCGGGGATGTCGGTGACGGCGGAAGGGAGTGTGTGCCCTGAAATGTCTGTAGCGCCAATATTTGGGTGGATGGAGGGCGCAATATATATATCACCTCGCCAGAGTGCCAAATATGAAGGATCGGAGACTCGGTTTAGATCGGGCTTCAAAAAATATACCGATTGAGCAGCTTTGCTAGAGTGTCTTTTTTGGGAAAATAATCATATGACGATTATTTTGATGATCAGAGCAATATCACAACTCAACTGGAGTTATTCAGAACTAGAGAAGCCACACCCGCACTCACGAACACCACTGACGAACGTTGCAAGGAGGGGAACCACCGCACCTCTTATTAGAGATCACCGGATCCAAGCGGGTTTGTTTTTGGCAATTATCAGATCCATGCAAGCTGGCTCACTACAAGGTCCCCGACACAACATTGCGATGGACTGGAGGAGGGGATGGGCGGTACTAGTGGAGCCCTCCCTACAGAAATGTGGTAGTTGCACCAACACTGAGCCCCGCCCACAACGAGCAAGTCAAATTCATCCTTGGACTTTAGGGATTTTACTTTTTTTGTAGAGCCGTGAAATGACAGCTTTGTTATTTCTTTTCTTCTCCTCTACGTCCGTAAAATTTGTTCGGGTTTGGCAAATGGCGGCGATGTGAAAGGTTGAGAAATCATCGACATCAAGTCTTTCTACATGCTTTTACTACTCAGAAAGCCCACTCAACATTTTAGAGGTTTTTTTAGATAACATCTGAGAGCTCAACTCTAACCGCTAATCACATTTCTTAGGTTGACTACCTAACTCTTTCTACTAAAAAATAACTTTTTTGGTGTAGCATTTATCAATAAGATATTTTATGTGATGTTTGATGTTTTCCATATTTTTTGTTTACCTAATCAACCTAATAGGCTATTCGATCAGAATCTATCAAATGTTTTTTTCTTTTGGAGAATACTCTATCAAATGGTTGACTAGTTATACCCTATGAAACTTCATGCATTATACAAAAAAAAATGTTTGCTTTTTTACCTCCAACCGCAATCCCAAAAAACACCCATGCAAATGCAATATGTGTTTTTGATGTTTCATTAATTGAACATTTTCTTGTATTTTCAAAAAAATGGCGTGCTACAGTGGACCTGGATAAACTACGAGCACTCATTTTCATTTTGTGCAAGAATGGGGAGCATTACCAGTGTTGAATTTGAGGTTTTATATAAAACAATGGAAATTTTAGAATACCACCACTAACCCGTCGAGGTTTATTCAAGTGGTTGACATATCTTGAGATCTAATTTGCTAAAATACACGTAGGCCTTAACATTCATGATCCCAATATGATAGTATCGCCTCTTGATTAGTTTATACACGGCCTTCCGAATACTATAAGCATTGTGCCTAAGGGTCGTCCTCATGAACTCACAATTCTAGTTGCCATTGCTCATTTTCAGGCAATACATTGGCCGAATATATATGTCACCAAATATATGACATACCCCCTCCATTCCAAAATGACCGTCCTAATTTTATTACAACTTTGTATCAGAGTTAGTACAAAGTTGAGACACTTATTTTAGGACAGAGGAAGTATTTGTTTATGAGTATACAGTAGAAGAATTAAGAAACCACTTGATCCATATGATAAAAGTGAAAGTCGTTCAATCTGTAGGAAAGAAAATAATCCACTCTTAAACAAATTGTATGTAGAATGTCAATTTGTTGGGTAGTAGCAGGTAGCTAGGGGCGAAATACATGCACACTACACTGTTTTTTCAGTCAAAGCCATATTACTATTTGCGGATGTAATTAATGAGAGAAGTGCATATTACACCCCCCAACTCTAGCCCTAGTCTAATATACACCCCTCAACTTCAATACCGTCTAAAATACACCCCTCAACTCTCAAAACCGGCTAGAATTCAACCCTCCCCTCCCTGTTGACCGGTTTTGACCCAGTTTGACCGGTTTTGACTGAGTGAACAGTAAAAATAAAAATTTTAAAAACAAAAAAATATATTTTTTGACAAAATTCAAAAAGTTCCAAGTTTTTGCACCGCGTGAACAGTAAATTAAAAAAAATCACCCTTTCAGCATGTTTGGATACCTGAGTAAATTTGAGATGTCCGTAAATTCGAAAAAAATTCAAAATTTTCAGCATGGTGAACAGTAATTCGGGAAAAAAATCCAAAAAAAATCAGCACGCGCTCAAACATCATCCATGCAAAAAAAGGGTTTTAAAAAAATCGATTTTACTGTTCGCCAAGCTGAAATTTTGAAAAAAAAATCGAATTTACGGACATCTCGAATTTACTCAGGTGTCCAAACATGCTGAAAAGGTGATTTTTTTTAATTTACTGTTCACGCGGTGAAAAAAACTTGGAACATTTTTGAATTTTTTTCAAAAAAATTTATGGTTTTTAAAATTTTATTTTTACTGTTCACTCAATCAAAACCGGTCAAACTGGGTCAAAACCGGTCAACAGGAAGGGGAGGGTTGAATTATGGCCAGTTTTGTGAGTTGGGGGTGTATATTAGACGGTATTGGAGTTGGGGGGTGTATGTTAGACTAGGGCTAGAGTTGGGGGGTGTAATATGCACTTCTCTCGTAATTAATTAATTATCAAGATTTTATCAAGTTAACATTAGTAACATGAAGTTAGCACTAACATGGGTGCACACACCCAAATGAAGAGTAGAACGTTCCAAATAGGAAAAAATAAAAATAAAAATTGTGGTCACCAACATGCTCCATTTTCTCACATGTAAAGTTTCACGAAGAAATGACTTGATATTTCTGACAAAGAAAAAGCAAAATCAAACCTCCAAATTGCTTCAAACATGTTTTTCATATCATCGGTTTCTTTTTTTTTGCCCAAAATACCAAAGATGCAATTTTTTCACGAAACTTTACACGTGAACAGTACACTTGACCATATTTGCTATATTTTCATTCATAATTGTTTGATGTCTTCTTTTACTATTTTCCCGACTTAAGAATTTCTCTGGAGCGTATACTTGGCCTACTGTTTAGAGCATATACAACACAAAATGCCAAAGAAAGCGAACATAGTCAATCAAGAGAGAGTATTCAATGCCAAAAAATTAAGAGAGAGAATGAAGTAACATTATTGAGCACTCGAGAACCAAACCTCAATCTACTAGGGACGCCCCATATGTTCTATTAAAGCGGAATATTCTTCTAGTGGTGAGACATATGTGAATATGTGACGACTTCCTCAATCCATGTGTGTGTATGTGGTCTATGTGTGATGATAGTCGCTCATTGATTCGCCCTCTTCCCTTTGTTGACAAGTGGAGACTTGCCATGAAAGATGCACGACTACTGATTTGATCCAATTGATCGTGATCTTGGCTGAGTCGATGCACGACCGAGGGATGCTCCGACTGTGGTCTTCGTGGAAAGAGCCAGGGGTGGGCGAGCTGGTGCCATGACTCCTCTCATCAAGATTTTTTTCTTAAAGCACTCCTACATTGTTATCTTAAATGCCCTAAATTTATATGTTTGCCCCTCTTCAATGTTTTATTTCTTCCATTGCCCCCCCCCCTTTATATAAGTTTGCTGACTCTGTCCTGGTAGTCTTAGCAGCTAACTCTGGAGGACAACACTGTGGACTCGCTTAGAGTAATGAGTGGAGCAATTGTTGCGACATCTGCCATTAAGACGGTGGCTGAAACACCGGAACATATACGAGGAGAAAACCTGGGATATGTCCTTCACTTGTGGGACCTGGAAATAACAACCTTGTGTCATTTTTTTGTTGAAGGTGTTGTCTTCATGCTAATGCTCCTAGCATTCATTAGTAGGAGCTGATACCCAGGATGAAAATTCTCGTCCTAGACTTTTAAGTTGGAATGGACAATATCGGTGCAAGTGTGTGTTCTCTTCTTGAAGGCATTTACTAAAAAATATGACCACTTAGTTGTAGGCGTCTTTCTTGTCACATCTTGTCATAATAGGTTGATATGTACCATAGCCACTTCAAGTGCTCTATTTATAAGTTGTCTCAAGCACATTGTGTTTCCCATATTTTAAGGCTATAGCGGTTGTGTGCACCCTACAATGCACACACCTAGAGGAATTTCATAGTTTTTTTTAGGATTTGGATTCTTAGGATTTTTTCTATGATGGTCGTTTGATTTGTAGGATTGGAATCCTTAAAGTTTTTTCCATAGTATTTATTTGTACTACATTTTCGAGGAAATTTCCATCCACTTAAACCTATTTGTAGGATTCCTTTGTTTTTCCTGTGCTATCAAACATTCTTCCAAATCCCATATGATACAATAGGACATGACACTCTATTCTTACGTTTTTCTGTTCGTGTGTTTTGAGAATCATACGAACCAAAGAAGCCCCAAGAGTTATGACATTCCTTTAGAAAAATACATTTGTCAACACAGTTAAGTAACATACATCAGTTATAAAGTATCACCTTTAATATTTGACATGCTACATCAATTATTTAACGACAACATGCCACTAGAAAGAGACCTAGAAACTGAATAATAATCTGACTTGCTATTCCTCAATTGTCTAATATTTTTCTCTCTGTTTCGCGGAGATGAAGCAACGCAAGACCGAACCCGAGATAGAGAGGCCACGTCCTCCCAGGTGAGCTAGGATATGGCTAGCCATAGGTGGGGACTATGCGGCCCGCTGCATTGTCCCCGGTGGCAGAGAAACAAAAGTTGATGGGTTCGAGTGCACGATGTGGGGGTCGCCGACGTAGGAGATGGTGGTGGTTTTAAAGGGGTATTCAGGGATGGTGGCGGTACGACAGAGGTGGCGACTTGGGAAGGGCGGGGCAGCGAGATGCTGGCCTAGGTGACGACAAATGGCGGTTCGCCCGGTTGCAGCAGTGGGTGTAGATCGCAAGGAGGAGGACAAAGAAAAACACGTGGTCAATCGACTAATGTGAGATTTATTTCCAGGCTACTAACTTTTGGGGTTCTTAGGTTAGTTAAACTTTTTTGGTGATACACAACTAAAATACTAATGTACACATTGACATGATTGCATGGCACAATTTGATTTAACTTTATTTAACAACTACCTATTCACAAGCGCAAGTCATTTTCTCCTGATTCAGGGCAGCCTTTTGACCAGTTCGACGTTAGTGCGTTTACCATGTACTACCTTCGTTCCAAAATATAAAATGTTTTGATAGACCATTTTAGCTTAGCAAAACGTCTTATATTTCAGAACAGAGGTAATAGTTCTTTGAAATTGTCATTTCTCGTGCCTTTTCAAAATAATAATGCCGTACTATGCACTTGACTAGGACACATTTCTATGGATTAATTTTCGTTTGTGCATGAATGGGGAGCATTTACGAGTTGAATTCGGGATTTTATGGTTCTATAAAATGTTGAATTGTTTTATATGACCACCACTAATCCGTGGAGGTTATTCAAGCGGTTGACATATCTCTAGCCCTGATTTTCTCAAGTACAGGTGCGCCTTAACATCTATGCTCAAAGCCTCACAATCGGAAAGTCGCTCCCTCCTTTTTTTCTAAGTTGTGCTCCCTCACTGTAGGAAAGAAAATGAATCCACTCTCAAACAAACAGAAAAAATATAATAAGGTCAACTTTGTTGGGTACTAGCAGGCTGCTAGGGCCAAATACATGCGGGCTACACTTAGTTCTTTTTTCAATCAGATCCATATTACTATTTGCGGATCTAATTATCGGGATTTTATCGAGTTAACAATTGCAACATGAAGTTAGCACTACTTTCTAGATCATATACAACACAAGATGCAAAAGAAAGATAACATAGGAGAGAGAGAGAGAGGGAGGGGGAGAGAGAGACGGAGACAGAGAGAGAGAGAGAGAGTGAGAGTATTCATTGTCAAAAAAGTTACCATGTCAAAAATGTATTTGTGCATGCCAAAAGAGTAGCTATGTTATGTGTAGTAACAAGAATTTGGTATCGCCACTGTCATCTGCACCCAGCAGCTAACCTGCATTGATTAGGAATGGACATGAAAACCGTAAAGTAAAATTTGAATTACTGATAGTTCCAGCAAATCTGTTGTACTCACTGACACAGCTTTAGTTGCGTCAATTAATTCGAATAGGGGGGAGTATAGTATTTCTCATTAAGATATTTAATTAATGTATTTACTGGCAGTTCTCTAATTACCTAAAAATTATGTATTAACATGCATGTTTGATACTTTTTCTATCAATTAAAACTATGACAATAGTTACGGAACAGAGGGAGTATTTTTTATTTCCAATATACACAAAAAAATAAATTATATGATCAGAATCCATCAAATGATGTCTGGAACAAAAAACACACACATCAAATGATAGACTAATTGGATATCGTGAACCTTATACTTCGTACCTGTCAAAGTTAATCTGCTTAGTTTTGTGCATCATTTTGATGTGTATCGAGTGTTTTAATTGGGGCATGTTGCAACAATTTTCATCCTTTCCCCTCAAAAGAAAAAAAACAATTTTCATCCTGTTTTCTACTAATTAATTTAATTACGTAGTAAAAAAAATCAACCTGTTTTCCACTATGATCTAGTATATGTTTTTTGCCTCGTCATATACAAAATTACCAACCACTTATATTTAAATCTTGTCGGTTGGGCTTTGCCAAATCTGAATTATCATGATTCTATGATTCTGTATAGACCAATAACCATTGAGGTCTTCTGTGGAGTCAAGCTAGGGGCCTATGACCATATGCTTTATTTTTAGGACCATATGTTTGTCTTTGGCAGAAGTCAATTAGGAATATTCAAAACCTAAACAATTAGCAACACCCCGCTGCTGCCGGCATTTGTCAGCTCTAGCTGCATCGCCGGCTGCAACTATAAATATGTAGGAGTTCTTGACATGAGAGCACACACCAACATCTCCTTCAGCTCATGCAAGTAGCAAACTCAAGCTACACGACTCACATCCCAAACATCTATTACAGCAACATGCCGATAGCTCGTTTTGCTACATTGCTCATAGTCACCGGCTTCCTCTCCACGGTCGGACATCTCGGAGCGCCGGCATTTGGCGCTCTCGATGATGATCTCTTATCCCTTGACATTGTGTCGAAAATCCATACCGATAGGAGCTTGACAGCCAGGGCTTCCTCGGACTTTGGCCACATTGTGGAGGCCACCCCCGATGGAGTTTTCCACCCGGTCTCTCCCGCCGACATAGCTGCTCTAATCCGCTTCTCGCTCTACCAGCAGACACCGTTCACGGTGGCGCCGCGTGGGAAAGGGCACTCCTCTAGGGGACAGGCCCTCGCCCCCGGCGGCATTGTCGTCGACATGCCCTCGCTGGGGCGTGGTGACCATGGTCACCGTGTAAATGTGTCCATCGATGGGATGTACGTGGACGTCGGCGGCGAGCAGCTATGGTTCGACGTTCTCCATGCCACGCTCAAGCACGGGCTCACGCCACGGGTGTGGACCGATTACCTCCGCATCACCGTCGGCGGCACGCTCTCCAACGCCGGCATAGGCGGGCAGGTGTTCCGGCACGGCCCCCAGATCTCCAACGTGCACGAGCTTGACGTCGTCACAGGTACCGGTTTTCTGCCTGGTGGCACGCATTCTGTGTACCGGTCGATGCGACTAGTGTCCACGTCGTTTGCTCTTCATTAACTAGTGCACACGAGTCGGCGTTGTTTTTAAATAGCTAAAATCTGTGTTCGCTGCAGGCACGGGAGACATGATCACCTGCTCCCCGGGCAACAACTCGGACCTGTTCTACGGGGCGCTGGGCGGGCTGGGCCAGTTCGGGGTGATAACTCGGGCCCGGGTCGGGCTCGAACGGGCTCCGAAACGGGTCAGGTGGGTCCGGCTCGCCTACACGGACGTGCACCAGTTCACCGCTGACCAAGAGCTGCTCATTTCAAGAGGGGCCGGGTTCGACTACGTCGAGGGTCAGGTCCAGCTGAACCGGACCCTGACGGAGGGCCGGAGGTCGTCGTCCTTCTTCTCGGCGTCGGAGCTCGCCCGTCTGACGGAGCTCGCGCTGGGCACCGGATCAGCCGCGGTGTACTACATCGAGGGCGCGATGTACTACGGCGACCGCTCTGCCGCCACGGTGGATCGGAAGCTCGAGGCGCTGCTGGAGGAGCTGAGCTTCGTCCCGGGGTTGGCGTTCGTCAGGGACGCGTCGTACGTGCAGTTCCTGGACCGCGTCGGGCAGGAGGAGCAGAAGCTCCGGGCGGCCGGCGCGTGGGACGTGCCGCACCCGTGGCTCAACCTCTTCGTCCCGAGGTCGCGCATCCACGACTTCGCCGCCGGCGTGTTCGACGGCGTCCTGAGGGGCGCCAGGCCCGCGGGGCTCATCCTCATGTACCCCATGAACAGGGACAGGTGGGACGACCGGATGACGACGGCGACGCCCGACGAGGACGTGTTCTACGCCGTGGGGCTGCTCCGGTCGGCGGTGGCCGCCGGCGACCTGGAGCGGCTGGAGAGGGAGAACGAGGCGGTGCTGGAGCTGTGCGACCGGGCGGGCATGGGGTGCAAGCAGTACCTGCCGCACCACGCGTCGCAGGACGGCTGGAGGCGGCACTTCGGGGCGAAGTGGGACAGGGTCGCCGCGCTCAAGGCCACGTACGACCCGCGGGCGATCCTGTCGCCGGGGCAGGGGATCTTCCGGGCCGTGGTGGCCAGCACGACGCCCGCTACAATCACGGCGTCCTGAGATTTATTTAATCTGCTCAAGTTGAAGGTTCATCTGTTGGAAACTGGAAATTGTATCCCGTACGGCCGTGCACGTCGAACCAGCGACCACTGGCTGGGCAGTATTCAGTAGGTGTTCAGACTTCAGAGCAGAGCGTAGGATTGCAACGAGGGGTCCGAAGGGGGACACGTAACGTAATGGAACTCTGTTAGTACCTCGAGTCCTCGAATATAGGAACTCGGCACGACCAGTAGAACATCATGATCATGGTTTACCCCGCCCATCCTTCGTGGATAGTAAAGGTCGAAAGGTGTGTGAGCATAATACAGTAATCTGGTTTCACAATGGATTGTACTCACAAAGTCCCTCGAATATAAGTGGCGCCGCTTCAATGTGGTCATCCTTCTACATCACTTGGGAGGGGCTCTTCCCGTCGTACCTTCTACATGCAGCATCAACATCCTGTTCAGATCACTGCCCCTTGCTTCTTGCAGCTGTTGCAGCCCCGCGCCGGCCGGCCACGTTTAGATTTGAATCCTTTTGGCCTCGGTTCCCGCACTTCCAGGAAACAGTCTAAGGCGCCTGAACCGCCCAACCTCAACGCAATGTGCTTTTGCAAGGCTGAAGGAGAAAATGAAAAGGGTAGCAAAGGATCTCAAAATCTGAAATAAATCTCAGTTTGGAGGGGCCAAGATTCAGATGCACATTGCAACTGAAATAGTCCTACGCCTCGACGTAGCTCAGGAGTCTAGAGCCCTCTCCGATGCGGAGTTCCATCTTCGAAAAATGCTCAAGCTCAAAATCTTAGGACTAGCGGCAATCGACCACGCAAGGAAGCGCCAGGTCTCCAGAATCACATGGCTGCGAGCTGGAGACGCGCCAACAAGCTTCTTCTAGGTGAAGATCAATGCTAGGACACGAAAAGCATTCATCCACACACTTCATGAACCATCCGGTGTAGTCACCTCGCAGGAGGACAAGGAAAACTTGATCCATGATCACTTCTCCTCCCTCCTGGGCACGGCAGCGCACCGCGACACCACTGTCAATTGGCGATCTCTTGCCATGACCAGGCTGCAGGGCGGAGGGCTCGACAACCCATTCACGGAGAAAGAAGTGTGGCGTGCAATCAAAGCATCGCTGGCGGACCGTGCACCGAGGCCGGACGGCTTCTCCGGCATCTTCTTCAGGTCATGCTGAGCAACAATCAAAGGCGACATCATGGCAGCGTTCAACCAGTTTTACAACCTAGTAGGCAGCAATTTTGGAGCACTCAACACTGCGGTCGTTGCATTGCTGCCAAAGAAGGATGGAGCGGCGTCAGTTAGCGACTATAGGCCAATTAGCCTCATCCACTCCATCGCGAAGTTGATCTCCAAAGTGCTCTCCCTCAGGCTCGCTAGTGTAATCCACACGCTCATCTCACCAACACAATCGGCCTTTCTTCGGACAAAATGCATCCATGATAGTTTCCTTTATTTCAAAACTGCATCAAGGCCCTGCATCGACGAAAAACACCAGCTCTGCTTCTCAAGTTGGACATCGCAAAGGCCTTCGATATGTGTCCTGGGAGTACAACCTAGAGCTGCTGCAACAGAGAGGCTTCAGTGCACGTTGGAGAGACTGGATAGCTTTGCTACTCTCCTCCTTGCCGTCTTCTTTCCTCCTAAACAGCATCCCCGGAAAGAAGATCCATCACCGGAGAGGTCTACGGTAGGGTGACCCCTTGTCGCCTTTCCTCTCCATCCTCGCGATCGACACACTGCACCATCTACTTCAGGCCGCAGCCGAGCAACACATCATTGCACCGCTGCCAGGACGAGAGCTAAAACTTAGAATTAGTTTGTACGCCGACGACGCTATCATCTTCACAAACCCGGTTAGGCAGGAGATTGATGCACTGATGGAAATTCTTCCTGAGTTTGGCGCATCCACAAGCTTGTACATCAACCCCTCAAAGTCGGTGGCATTACCCATTAGATGTGAGAGTATCGAACTTGCGGACGTGCTACAAAATTTTGGAGGAGCCGAGGGGCAATTTCCATCGACCTACCTTGGTTTGCCGCTCACCCTCTCCAGACTCAGATTAGCAAACCCGCAGTTCATCATAGATAGAATCAAAGCTCGACTAGGCTGGAAAGGAAAACTGCTGCCCATTGCTAGCAGACGAGTCTGGTTCGATGTGTCGTGAGCGTTATGCCAACTTTCGCATTGTCTGTCCTTCGAGTGCCAAAGAAACTACTCAAGGAGATTGACAAATGCCGCCGTAGATTCCTCTAGAAACAAGACGAGGAGATCACAGGTGGTAGCTGCAAGGTTAATTGGTCAGCTGTGTGCACTCCCACAACACATGGAGGACTAGGGATCCTCGACCTCGAGTGTTTCGGCCGCGCCCTTAGATTGTAGTGGCTCTGGATCTCCTGGACCGACCCGAAGCAGCCTTGGGTCGGCACGGAGCCGCCATGCAATGCCAGCGACAAGGCCCTCTTCATGGCGGCGACCACGGTCACCATCGGCGACGGTGCAACGATACTCTTCTGGCACTCCTCCTGGATCGGGTCGAGCACCCTCGCGCTCCACTCGCACTCTAGGCGCAAAAACAGGACGCCAGTGCGTGACGCCCTTACGGATGAGACTTGGATAAAGGACCTGCGGCACGGGAACGTCCAGCCACTACTGTCGGAATTCATCCAATTGCACCGCACGATCGCGTCAACCACCACCGAAATAACGGAGAGGAATAGGGACCATATTAGGTGGAACTTAGAGGCTAAGGGACAATACTCGGCAAGTTCGGCCTATGCCGCGCAATTCCAAGGAAGAGTTCAAGACGATTGGCAGCAGCTGATCTGGGAAGCAAAGGTACCTGGGTGCATAAAGATTTTCACCTGGCTCCTTCTGCAAAATCATCTCTGGACTTGCGACAGGCTTGAGCGGCGCGGCTGGCCAAACAACTACTTCTGCACGTTATGTGTTTGTAACTTGGAGACGGCGCACCACCTCATATGGAGCTGCCCACTATCCCGAGAGGTCTGGGAAAGGGTGGGCGCAAGAAGGGGATGTCAACAGTTACACCCAAGAAATCATGTGCAAGGGGAAAGCGCCATTGCTTCACTCCAACGGATGGTGGCAAGCACCCAACCAGCACAAAGAAGGGCCTGCAATGCCACCATGCTCCTAACATGCTGGGAAATTTGGCAAGAGCGGAACCGGTGTGTGTTCATAGGAAAGACACCTTCCGTGCAAGACATCACCAAGGCCATTGAGCATTCCATTGAGCTTTGGAGGCAAGCGGGAGCTGTCCATTTAGAGAGACCCTTTTGGGATCCACCGTGTAACGCCCTCGATGCGGCTATATCTCCTACGTGTCGAGGCACGACTTAGAGGCATAACCGCATTGAAAGCAATGTCGCAAGTTAGGCAATCTTCACAACATCCCATGTAATATATAGATAATAAAAGGGGAGATACATACTTGGCTTACACTCGCCACGTCAATCAAAGTACATAAGTAGCATTACAACATTCAAACACTCATGGTACGACTACGGCGCCAAAATAAAAGATCAACCCAACATGCGACACGGTCCCGATCGCCCCAACTGGGCACCACCACTGATCATCAGGGAAAGACACATAGTAACGGCGTGAGTCCTTGTCGAACTCCCACTTGAGCTCAAGCGCGTCATCTGGAACGGAGTCATCAGGCCCTGCATCTGGTTTGGAAGTAATCCGTGAGCCACAGGGACTCAGCAATCTCGCACCCTCGCGATCAAGACTATTTAAGCTTAAAGTTAAGGCAAGGTAAGATATGTGGAGCTGCAGCAAGCGACTAGCGTATATGGTGGCTATCCTGTTCGCAAAAGAGAGCGAGAAGAGAGGGCAAAGCGCGAACGAATAACTAGAGAACAACCTGCGGCAAGCATTACTCCAACACTGTGTTCACTTCCCGGACTCCGCCGAGAAGAGACCATCACGGTAACTCACACAGTTGATTCATTTTAATTAAGTTAAGGTTCAAGTTATCTACAACCGGACATTAACAAATTCCCATCTGCCCATAACCGCGGGCACGGCTTTCGAAAGTTCAAATCCCTGCAGGGGAGTCCCAACTTAGCCCATGACAAGCTCTCACGGTCAACGAAGGAATAGACCTCCTCCCAAGACATTCCGATCAGACTCGGTATCCCGGTTCTACAAGACACTTCGACAAGTTAAAACAAATCCAGCAACACCGCCCGAATGTGCCGACAAATCCCGATAGGAGCTGCACATATCTCGTTCTTAGGGCACACTCAGATAGGTCAAGCTACGAGTAAAACCAACCCTCGAGTTTCCTCGAGGTGGCCCCGCGGGCTGCCTGGTTCGGACCAACACTCAGAGGAGCACTGGCCCGGGGGGGGGGGGGTTTAAAATAAGATGACCCTCGGGCTCCGGAAACCCAAGGGAAAAAGAGGCTAGGTGGCAAATGGTAAAACCAAGGTTGGGCATTGCTGGAAAAGCTTTAATCAAGGCGAACTATCAAGGGGTTCCCATTATAACCCAACCGCGTAAGGAACGCAAAATCCGGGAACATAACACCGATATGACGGAAACTAGGGCGGCAAGAGTGGAACAAAACACTAGGCGAGAGGCCGAGCCTTCCACCCTTTACCAAGTATATAGATGCATTAAGATAATAAGATAATATAATGATATCCCAACAAGTAAATAATGTTCCAACAAGGAACGGCCCTCCAATCTTCACCTGCAACTAGCAACGCTATAAGAGGGGCTGAGCAAAGCGGTAACATAGCCAATCAACGGTTTGCTAGGACATGGTGGGTTAGAGGTTTGACATGGCAATTTAGGAGGCATGATAAGCAAGTGGTAGGCATCGTAGCATAGGCATAGCAAAAGAGCGAGCATCTAGCAAAGCAAAGATAGTAGTGATTTCGAGGGTATGATCATCTTGCCTGCAAAGTTGTCAGAGTTGACTGGATCCTCGAAAGCAAACTCAACGGGCTCCTCGTTAGCGAACTCGTCTCCCGGCTCTACCCAAACAACACAAACAAGCAACAAGGACACAATCAACCACGTGCAAAGCTCAAACAATATGATGCAAAAATGGTATGCTATGCGGGATGCGATATGTGATGCATATGCAAGATTTGACAAGGAATGAATGAACCTGGCCTCAACATGGAAATCCAAGTGTGCCACTGGAAAGGTGAGATGAAATCTCTTGAAAACGATATAAAGATCACCGGAATCGGAGTCACGGTTTGGAAATGGCAAGCAATTCAAATATGACAACGATCTGCGATTTGCAGCAAGTAGCCATCTAAATGCAACAAGATGAACATGCTAAAGCACTCAAACATGGCAAAAAAATACATGGAAGGGATCCATTCATGATGCTTAACAAAAGCGGAACACTGAGCTACGGCCAATTCATCCATTAACAGGTTCAAAGAAGTATGGCAAAAATGCATTTGGTAAACAGATTTCAGACTTAGTGAAATTAACACTTGTCTGGAATTTTAGATCAGGTAGCACTTGGAGCATGAAAACTATATGCTACAAAGCCTGAACATGGCAAAGTAAAGCATGGCATGGAGCTACTCAAAGAGCTTAACAAAAGTCCCTTAGTGACCTTGATCCAAAAGGGATCAGAAAATACATTTACAAGCATGTGAACATGGCAAAAACATAACCAATTCTCAGACTTAGTGAAAAACTGGAGCATGCAAATCAGGTATCAAGTAGGCATGTTTACGAGCTTGATGCACTCACTACAGAGCAAGTCATGACAAACTAAGCATACACCCATCAAGAATACACATTATACATGCTATACATGGCAAGAATAATAACATAGCATGCACGGATCAACTACAACATCCTCGGCAAAATCGCTAACAAGTAGACAATCTGCCCAGATTCACGAAATAGCAAAAGTAAAGCTCGATTGACTCAAGCTAGGGTGCTCCATAAATGCAAACAAAGACATGGATGGATAGAGCACTACACGATTAACAAAACATCCTTACTGATCATCCTCAAAAGAGGCACGGATCACTAGGAAACAACATGAACATATGGCATATTGAGATAAACAGATCAAGGACTTAGTGGAATTGCTAAGTCCCTGAAATCAGCATTAACGAATGCACCACTTTGCAAGCTTGTGCTAGTCACCACACACATCACAAAAAGACATGGGTTGCACCTCTGGAAAGATGGCAAAACATATAACAAAACACATGTAGAGCTCAGGGGCATATCATGCACACAATAATCATGGCAAAAATGACAAATGACTAATTGGAGCAGCAGATATGACAAATAACTCAAATAGCATTCTTCCAACAGCATTTCGGGCATCAAGACGAACTCAAATGAAAATGATGCAATGGGATGAAATGATGTGCTCTTTGAGACGAACACTTTGATATGCTATATGCCCAAAACGGAGCTACAGATGCAGAGATACAACAAGATGAAAAACGCAAAATAACTAGGGTTAGGGCGAAAAAGTCAACCGACTCCGATTTCAGATCTGGACCGGATCGAGTCCGGGTACTGTAGCGGCGGTATTCCCGAGGACGACCGGCCGGAGTTCGTGCTCGCCGGCGGAAGCGGAGCTCGCCAGAGCTGACCGGCCGACGAGGCGACGACGATGCGACGACGGAGGGCGGTGCTCGGCGGGGCGGCGACCACCGGCGACGGGGCGGCGAAGGGCGGCACGGCCAGCTGGGCGGCCGCAGCGGAGGTCGGCGCCGGCGACGAGGCACGTCGCGGCGGAGGCGGCCGGCGGCTTTGGCTGCGGAGCCGGGCGGTGAGAGGAGGCGGGCGGCGGCCGGCTCGGGCCCGGGAGGGCCTCCCGTGGGCTTGCCGGGCCGGAGGAGAGAGGAGGAGGCGGCGGTGACGTGGCGCTCTCCTATTGGTCCGGGGCGGCGGCGGCGAGACGTCTGGCTAGAACGGACATGTCCGGCGCGGCGCGAGGAGATTTCTAGGGTTAGGGGAGGAAGGAGATCCGGGAATTTCGGGAGAGGGCTATTTATAGGCATAGGAGGAGCTAGGAGAGTCCAAATGAGGTGCGGTTTTCGGCCACGCGATCGTGATCGAACGCTCTAGATGATGGAGAGGGTTTTGGTGGGTTTTGGGCCAAATTGGAGGGGTGTTGGGCTGCAACACACATGAGGCCTTTTCGGTCCCTCGGTTAACCGTTGGAGCATCAAACGAAGTCCAAATGGTACGAAACTTGACAGGCGGTCTACCGGTAGTAAACCAAGGCCGCTTGGCAAGTCTTGGTCCAATTCGGAAATGTTTAACCCCCACACACGAAAGAAAGGTAGAAATGACCACTGGAGGAGAACGGAGCGCCGGAATGCAAAACGGGCAATGGGGAAAATGCTCGGATGCATGAGATGAACACGTATGCAAATGCAATGCACATGATGACATGATATGAGATGCATGACAAATACAACAACACACGGAGAAAAAACCCGAACCCGAGAAAATAAAACAACTTAACGCCGGAAACGGCAAGAGTTGGATTACATATTAGGTAAATCATATCCGGGGTGTTACACACCGTGAGAATTAGAGCATGAGTTTCCAGGTTTACAATATTGTAACCAAAATACTGGTTCTAGGACCCTCACCCCACCTTTTGTATTTTTCCTTTGCTTTTTTCTTATGAAATGAAACGCCAACAACATGCTGGATCTTTCAAAAAAAAGTCCCTCGAATAGCCACTGTTTTTTAGACAAGGAGGACATATTCCGTCCTCTACATCGTTTTGATACACACAACCATCAAATAGCCGATGTGATCCGGGCAAAATGATTTTATTTTTTCAAAAAACTTTCAATCTATTCATCTTCAACCTTGACAGTACAATGAAGACCAGCAATAATAAATATTACATCTAGATCTGTAGACCACCCAACAACGACTACAAGCACTATAGCGAGACGAAGGCACACTGCCGTCATAGCCCCCCCTCGCCCTCCTCCTCGCTGGAGCCGGACAAAACTTGTTGTAGTAAACAGTCAGGAGCCATCATGCTAAGGTACCATAGTCCAGCACAACAGAATAGCAACAGTCGCTGATGAAGAGTTGCGTAGATCAGAAGGATCCAACCTGAAGACATAAGAGCATAGATGAACGATGGCCAAATTCTAGCAGATCCACCAAAGAAAGATTCATTGGAGACACACCTCTACACACCCGCCGAAGATGCTAGACGCACCACCATGACAAGGGCTAGGCGGGGAGAACCGTATCCCATCTTTAGGGAGCCGCCACCGTCTCGTCTTTCTGAGTAGGACACAAACCCTAACAAAACTAAAAAAACATCTAAAAAGGAGCCATGTCGCTGGCAAGGGCAGGGATCCGCCGCCCCACCATGGCCCTAAGGCCACCCGAGACGAGACGGACCACCGGCGGGAGGCAGAGGAAACCTAATTGAAGGAAATATGCCCTAGAGGCAATAATAAAGTTATTATTTATTTCCTTATTTCATGATAAATGTTTATTATTCATGCTAGAATTGTATTAACCGGAAACATAATACATGTGTGAATACATAGACAAACATAGTGTCACTAGTGTGCCTCTACTTGACTAGCTCATTGATCAAAGATGGTTAAGTTTCCTAACCATAGACATGAGTTGTCGTTTGATCAATGGGATCACATCATTAGGAGAATGATGTGATTGACTTGACCCATTTTCTTAGCTTAGCACTTGATCGTTTTTTTACTGATATTGCTTTCTTCATGACTTATACATGTTCTTATGACTGAGATTATGCAACTCCCGAATACCAGAGCAACACTTTGTGTGCTACCAAACGTCACAACGTAACTAGGTGATTATAAAGGTGCTCTACAGGTGTCTCCGATGGTACTTGTTGTGTTGGCATAGATCAAGATTAGGATTTGTCACTCCGATTGTCGGAGAGGTATCTCTGGGCCCTCTCGGTAATGCACATCACTATAAGCCTTGCAAGCAATGCAACTAATGATTTAGTTGCGGGATAGTGCATTACGAAACGAGTAAAGAGACTTGCCGGTAACGAGATTGAACTAGGTATTGGGATACCGACGATCGAATCTCGGGCAAGTAACATACCGATGACAAAGAGAACAACGTATAGTGTTATGCAGTTTGACTGATAAAGATATTCGTAGAATATGTAGGAACCAATATGAGCATCCAGGTTCCGCTATTGGTTATTGACCGGAGAGATGTCTCGGTCATGTCTACATAGTTCTCAAACCCGTAGGGTCCGCACGCTTAAAGTTCTGTGACGATCGATTTTATGAGTTTATATGTTTTGATGAACCAAAGGTAGTTCGGAGTCCCGGATATGATCACGGACATGACGAGGAGTCTCGAAATGGTCGAGACATAAAGGTTGATATATTGGAAGCCTACATTTGTGTTGGGGAACGTAGTAATTTCAAAAAAATTCCTACGCACACCCAAGATCATGGTGATGCATAGCAACGAGAGGGAGAGTGTTGTCTACGTACCCTCGTAGACCGAAAGTGGAAGCGTTAGCACAACGAGGTTGATGTAGTCGTACGTCTTTACAATCCGACTGATCAAGTACCGAACGTACGGCACCTCCGAGTTCAGCACACGTTCAGTCCGATGACGTCCCTCGAACTCCGATCCAGCCGAGTGTTGAGGGAGAGTTTCGTCAGCACGACGGCGTGGTGACGATGTTGATGTTCTACCGGCGCAGTGCTTCGCCTAAGCACCGCTACAGTATTATCGAGGTGGACTATGGTGGAGGGGGGCACCGCACACGGCTAAAAGATCAAAAGATCAATTGTTGTGTCTATGGGGTGCCCCCGTCCTCCATATATAAAGGGGGAGAGGAGGAGGGGGCCGGCCAAGAGGAGGAGGCGCGCCCAAGGGGGGGCAATCCTACTCCAAGTAGGTTTTGCCCCCCTTTCCTATTCCAACTAGGAGAAGGGGGAAGGAGGAGGTGGAGAGAAGGAAGGAGAAGGGGAGCCACGCCCCCTTCCCTTTCCCAATTCGGATTGGGGCAAGGGGGGCCGCGCGCCACCTCCTGCTGCCTCTCCTCTCCCACCACTTTGGGCCCATGAGGCCCAATAACCCCCCCCTGAAGGAAATATGCCCTAGAGGAAATAATAAAGTTATTATTTATTTCCTTATATCATGATAAATGTTTATTATTCATGCTAGAATTGTATTAACCGGAAACATAATACATGTGTGAATACATAGACAAACAGAGTGTCACTAGTATGCCTCTACTAGACTAGCTCGTTAATCAAAGATGGTTATGTTTCCTAAGCATGAACAAAGAGTTGTTGTTTGATTAACGGGATCACATCATTAGGTGAATGATCTGATTGACATGACCCATTCCATTAGCTTTGCACCCGATCGTTTAGTATGTTGCTATTGCTTTCTTCATGACTTATACATGTTCCTATGACTATGATATTATGCAACTCCCGTCTACGGGAGGAAACTTTGTGTGCTACCAAACGTCACAACGTAACTGGGTGATTATAAAGGTGCTCTACAGGTTTCTCCAAAGGTAGATGTTGGGTTGGCGTATTTCAAGATTAGGATTTGTCACTCCGATTGTCGGAGAGGTATCTCTGGGCCCTCTCGGTAATGCACATCACATAAGCCTTGCAAGCATTGCAACTAATGAGTTAGTTGTGAGATGATGTATTACGGAACGAGTAAAGAGACTTGCCGGTAACGAGATTGAACTAGGTATTAAGATACCGACGATCGAATCTCGGGCAAGTAACATACCGATGACAAAGGGAACAACGTATGTTGTTATGCGGTCTGACCGATAAAAGATCTTCGTAGAATATGTAGGAGCCAATATGAGCATCCAGGTTCCGCTATTGGTTATTGACCGGAGACGTGTCTCGGTCATGTCTACATTGTTCTCGAACCCGTAGGGTCCGCACGCTTAAGGTTTCGATGACAGTTATATTATGAGTTTATGAGTTTTGATGTACCGAAGTTTTGTTAGGAGTCCCGGATGTGATCACGGACATGACGAGGAGTCTCGAAATGGTCGAGACATAAAGATTGATATATTGGAAGCCTATATTTGGATATCGGAAGTGTTCCGGGTGAAATCGGGATTTTACCGGAATACCGGGAGGTTACCGGAACCCCCCGGGAGGTATACGGGCCTTAGTGGGCTTTAGTGGAAGAGAGGAGAGGTGGCCAGGGCTGGGCCACGCGCCCCTCCCCCCTAGTCCGAATAGGACAAGGAGAGGGGGCCGGCACCCCCTTCCTTCTCTCTCTCCTCTTTCCCCCCTCCCGAATCCTATGCCAACTAGGAAAGGGGGGGGGGAATCCTACTCCCGGAGGGAGTAGGACTCCTCCTGGCACGCCCTCCCTGGCCGGCCGCACCTTCCCCTTTGATCCTTTATATACGGAGGCAGGGGGCACCCCTAGACACACAAGTTGATCCACGTGATCATATTCTTAGCCGTGTGCGGTGCCCCCTTCCACCATATTCCTCGATAATATTGTAGCGGTGCTTAGGCGAAGCCCTGCGATGGTAGTACATCAAGATCATCACCACGCCGTCGTGCTGATGGAACTCTTCCCCGACACTTTGCTGGATCAGAGTCCGGGGATCGTCATCGAGCTGAACGTGTGCTAGAACTCGGAGGTGCCGTAGTTTCGGTGCTTGATCGGTCGGGCCGTGAAGACGTACGACTACATCAACCACATTGTGCTAACGCTTCTGTTGTCGATCTACAAGGGTACGTAGATCACACTCTCCCATCTCGTTGCTATGCATCACCATGATCTTGCGTGTGCGTAGGAAATTTTTTGAAATTACTACAAAACCCAACACCCCCCCCGGGGGGGGGGGGTTCCGGTAACCCCTCGGTACTCCGGTATATATCCGATAACCCCCGGAACCATTCCGGTGTCCGAATATAGTCGTCCAATATATCAATCTTCATGTCTCGATCATTTTGAGACTCCTCGTCATGTCTGTGATCACATCCGGGACTCCGAACAACCTTCGGTACATCAAAACTCATAAACTCATAATATAACCGTCATCGAAACGTTAAGCGTGCGGACCCTACGGGTTTGAGAACTATGTAGACATGAACGCGACACATCTCCGGTCAATAACCAATAGCAGAACCTGGATGCTCATATTGGCTCCCACATATTCTACGAAGATCTTTATCGGTCAGACTGCATAACAACATACGTTATTCCCTTTGTCATCGGTATGTTACTTTGCCCGAGATTCGATCATCGGTATCTCAATACCTAGTTCAATCTCGTCACCGACAAGTCTCTTTACTCTTTCCGTAATACATCATCCCGCAACTAACTCATTAGTTGCAATGCTTGCAAGGCTTAAGTGATGTGCATTACCGAGAGGGCCCAGAGATACCTCTCGGACAATCGGAGTGACAAATCGTAATCTCGAAATACGCCAACCCAACAAGTACCTTTGGTAGACACCTGTAGAGCACCTTTATAATCACCCAGTTACGTTGTGGCGTTTGGTAGCACACAAAGTGTTCCTCCAGTAAACGGGAGTTTCATAATCTCATAGTCACAGGAACATGTATAAGTTATGAAGAAAGCAACAGCAACAAATTAAACGATCAAGTGCTAAGCTAACAGAATGGGTCAAGTCAATCACATCATTCTCCTAATGATTTGGTCCCGTTAATCAAACGACAACCCATGTCAATGGCTAGGAAACATAACCATCTTTGATCAACGAGCTAGTCAAGTAGAGGCATACTAGTGACACTCTGTTTGTCTATGTATTCACACATGTATTATGTTTCCGGTTAATACAATTCTAGCATGAATAATAAACATTTATCATGATATAAGGAAATAAATAATAACTTTATTATTGCCTCTAGGGCATATTTCCTTCAGTCTCCCACTTGCACTAAAGTCAATAATCTAGATCACACACTAATGATTCTAACACCCATGGAGCCTTGGTGTTGATCATGTTTTGCTCATGGAAGAGGCTTAGTCAACGGGTTTGCAATATTCATATCCGCATGTATCTTGCAAATTTCTATGTCTCCCACCTGGACTAGATCCCGGATGGAATTGAAGCGTCTCTTGATGTGCTTGGTTCTCTTGTGAAATCTGGACTCCTTCGCCAAGGCAATTGCACCAGTATTGTCACAAAAGATTTTGATTGGACCCGATGCACTAGGTATGACACCTAAATCGGATATGAACTCCTTCATCCAGACTCCTTCATTTGCTGCTTCCGAAGCAGCTATGTACTCCTCTTCACACGTAGATCCCGCCACGACGCTTTGTTTAGAACTGCACCAACTGACAGCTCCACCGTTCAATATAAACACGTATCCGGTTTGCGATTTAGAATCATCCGGATCAGTGTCAAAGCTTGCGTCAACGTAACCATTTACGATGAGCTCTTTGTCACCTCCATAAACGAGAAACATATCCTTAGTCCTTTTTAGGTATTTCAGGATGTTCTTGACCGATGTCCAGTGATCCACTCCTGGATTACTTTGGTACCTCTCTGCTAGACTTATAGCAAGGCACACATCAGGTCTGGTACACATCATTGCATACATGATAGAGCCTATGGCTGAAGCATAGGGAACATCTTTCATTTTCTCTCTATCTTCTGCAGTGGTCGGGCATTGATTCTTACTCAACTTCACACCTTGTAACACAGGCAAGAACCCTTTCTTTGCTTGATCCATTTTGAACTTCTTCAAAACTTTTTTCAAGGTATGTGCTTTTGTGAAAGTCCAATTAAGCGTCTTGATCTATATCTATAGATCTTAATGCCCAATATATAAGCAGCTTCACCGAGGTCTTTCATTGAAAAACTCTTATTCAAGTATCCCTTTATGCTATCCAGAAATTCTATATCATTTCCAATCAACAATATGTCATCCACATATAATATCAGAAATGCTACAGAGCTCCCACTCACTTTCTTGTAAATACAGGCTTCTCCAAAAGTCTATACAAAACCAAATGCTTTGATCACACTACCAAAGCGTTTATTCCAACTCCGAGAGGCTTGCACCAGTCCATAAATGGATCGCTGGAGCTTGCACACTTTGTTAGCTCCCTTTGGATCAACAAAACCTCTCGGTTGCATCATATAAAACTCTTCTTCCAGAAATCCATTCAGGAATGCAGTTTTGACATCCATCTTCCAAATTTCATAATCATAAAATGCGGCAATTGCTAACACGATTCGGACAGACTTAAGAATCGCTACGGGTGAGAAGGTCTCATCGTAGTCAATCCCTTGAACTTGTCGAAAACCTTTTGCAACAAGTAGAGCTTTATAGACATTAACATTACTGTCAGCGTCAGTATTCTTCTTGAAGATCCATTTATTCTCAATTGCTTGCCGATCATCGGGCAAGTCAACCAAAGTCCACACTTTGTTCTCATACATGGATCCCATCTCAGATTTCATGGCCTCAAGCCATTTTGCGGAATCTAGGCTCATCATCGCTTCTTCATAGTTTGTAGGTTCATCATGGTCTAGTAACATGACTTACAGAACAGGATTATCGTACCACTCTGGCACGGATCTTACTCTGGTTGATCTACGAGGTTCAGTAATAACTTGATCTGAAGTTTCATGATCATCATCATTAACTTCCTCACTAATTGGTATAGTTGTCACAGGAACCGGTTTCTGTGATGGGCTACTTTCCAATAAGGGAGCAGGTACAGTTACCTCATCAAGTTCTACTTTTCTCCCACTCACTTCTTTCGAGAGAAACTCCTTCTCTAGAAAGGATCCATTCTTAGCAACGAATGTCTTGCCTTCGGATCTATGATAGAAGGTGTACCCAACAGTCTCCTTTGGGCATCCTATGAAGACACATTTCTCCGATTTGGGTTCGAGCTTATCAGGTTGAAGTTTTTTCACATAAGCATCGCAGCCCCAAACTTTCAGAAACGACAACTTTGGTTTCTTGCCAAACCATAGATCATAAGGCCTCGTCTCAATGGATTTCGATGGTGCCCTATTTAACGTGAATGCGGTCGTCTCTAAAGCATAACCCCAAAACGATAGCGGTAAATCAGTAAGAGACATCATAGATCGCACCATATCTAGTAAAGTACGATTACGACGTTCGGACACACCATTACGTTGTGGTTTTCTGGGTGGCGTGAGTTGCGAAACTATTCCGCATTGTTTCAAATGTAGACCAAACTCGTAACTCAAATATTCTCCTCCACGATCAAATCGTAGAAATTTTATTTTCTTGTTATGATGATTTTCAACTTCACTATGAAATTCTTTCAACTTTTCAAATGTTTCAAACTTATGTTTCATCAAGTAGATATACCCATATCTTCTTAAATCATCTGTGAAGGTGAGAAAATAACGATATCCGCCACGAGCCTCGACATTCATCGGACCACATACATCTGTATGTATGATTTCCGACAAATCTGTTGCTCTCTCCATAGTACCGGAGAACGATGTTTTAGTCATCTTGCCCATGAGGCACGGTTCGCAAGTACCAAGTGATTCATAATCAAGTGGTTCCAAGAGTCCATTAGTATGGAGTTTCTTCATGCGCTTTACACCGATATGACCTAAATGGCAGTGCCACAAATAAGTTGCACTATCATTATCAACTCTGCATCTTTTGGCTTCAACATTATGAATATGTGTATCACTACTATCGAGATTCATCAAAAATAGACCACTCTTCAAGGGTGCATGACCATAAAAGATATTACTCATATAAATAGAACAACCATTATTCTTCGATTTAAATGAATAACTGTCTCGCATCAAACAAGATCCATATATAATGTTCATTCTCAACACTGGCACCAAATAACAATTATTTAGTTCTAATACTAATCCCGAAGGTAGATGTAGAGGTAGCGTGCCGACTGCGATCACATCGACTTTGGAACCATTTCCCATGCGCATCGTCACCTCGTCTTTTGCCAGTGTTCTCTTAATCCGTAGTCCCTGTTTTGAGTTGCAAATAATAGCAACAGAACCAGTATCAAATACCCAAGTGCTATTGCGAGCTATAGTAAGGTACACATCAATAACATGTATATCACATATACCTTTGTTCACCTTGACATCCTTCTTATCCGCCAAATACTTGGGACAGTTTCGCTTCCAGTGACCAGTCTGTTTGCAGTAGAAGCACTCAGTTTCAGGCTTAGGTCCAGACTTGGATTTCTTCTCCTGAGCAGCAACTTGCTTGCTGTTCTTCTTGAAGTTCCCCTTCTTCTTCCCTTTGCCCTTTTTCTTGAAACTAGTGGTCTTATTGACCATCAACACTTTATGCTCCTTCTTAATTTCTACCTCCGCAGCCTTTAGCATCGCGAAGAGCTCGGGAATAGTCTTATTCATCCCTTGCATATTATAGTTCATCACAAATCTTTTGTAGCTTGGCGGCAGTGATTGAAGAACTCTGTCAATGACACTATCAACAGGAAGATTAACTCCCAATTGAGTTAAGTGATTATGATACCCAGACATTTTGAGTATATGCTCACTGACAGAACTATTCTCCTCCATTTTGCAGCTGTAGAACTTATTGGAGACTTCATATCTCTCAATCCAGGCATTTGCTTGAAATATTAGCTTCAACTCCTGGAACATCTCATATGCTCCATGACGTTCAAAACATCGTTGAAGACCCGGTTCTAAGCCGTAAAGCATGGCACACTGAACTATCGAGTAGTCATCAGCTTTGCTCTGCCAGACATTCATAACATCTAGTGTCGCTCCTGCAGCAGGCCTGGCACCTAGCGGTGCTTCGAGGACGTAATTCTTCTATGCAGCAATGAGGATAATCCTCAAGTTACGGACCCAGTCCGTGTAATTGCTACCATCATCTTTCAACTTTGCTTTCTCAAGTAACGCATTAAAATTCAACGGAACAACAACACGGGCCATCTATCTACAATCAACATAGACAAGCAAGATACTATCAGGTACTAAGTTCATGATAAATTTTAGTTCAATTAATCATATTACTTAAGAACTCCTACTTAGAAAGACATCCCTCTAATCTTCTAAGTGATCACGTGATCCAAATCAACTAAACCATAACCGATCATCACGTGAAATGGAGTAGTTTTCAATGGTGAACATCACTATGTTGATCATATCTACTATATGATTCACGCTCGACCTTTCGGTCTCAGTGTTCTGAGGCCATATCTGCATATGCTAGGCTCGTCAAGTTCAACCCGAGTATTCCGCGTGTGCAAAACTGGCTTGCACCCATTGTAGATGGACGTAGAGCTTATCACACCCGATCATCACGTGGTGTCTGGGCACGACGAACTTTGGCAACGGTGCATACTCAGAGAGAACACTTTTATCTTGAAATTTAGTAAGAGATCATCTTATAATGCTACTGTCAATCAAAGCAAGATAAGACGCATAAAAGATAAACATCACATGCAATCAATATTAGTGATATGATATGGCCATCATCATCTTGTGCTTGTGATCTCCATCTCCGAAGCACCGTCATGATCACCATCGTCACCGGCGCGAAACCTTGATCTCCATCGTAGCATCGTTGTCGTCTCGCCAATCTTATGCTTCTACAACTATCGCTACCGCTTAGTGATAAAGTAAAGCATTACAGGGCGATTGCATTGCATACAATAAAGCGACAACCATATGGCTCCTACCAGTTGCTGATAACTCGGTTACAAAACATGATCATCTCATACAATAAAATTTAGCATCATGTCTTGACCATATCACATCACAACATGCCCTACAAAACAAGTTAGACGTCCTCTACTTTGTTGTTGCAAGTTTTACGTGGCTGCTATGGGCTGAGCAAGAACCGTTCTTACCTATGCATCAAAACCACAGCGATAGTTTGTCAAGTTGTTGTTGTTTTAACCTTCGCAAGGACCGGGCGTAGCCACACTTGGTTCAACTAAAGTTGGAGAAACTGACACCTGCCAGCCACCTGTGTGCAAAGCACGTCGGTAGAACCAGTCTCGCGTAAGCGTAAGCGCAATGTTGGTCCGGGCCGCTTCATCCAACAATACCGCCGAACCAAAGTATGACATGCCGGTAAGCAATATGACTTATATCGCCCACAACTCACTTGTGTTCTACTCGTGCATATGACATCAACGCATAAAACCTGGCTCAGATGCCACTGTTGGGGAACGTAGTAATTTCAAAAAAATTCACACGCACACGCAAGATCATGGTGATGCATAGCAACGAGAGGGGAGAGTGTTGTCTACGTACCCTCGTAGACCGAAAGTGGAAGCGTTAGCACAACGCGGTTGATGTAGTCGTACGTCTTCACGATCCAACCGATCAAGTATCGAACGTACGACACCTTCGAGTTCAGCACACATTCACTCCGATGACATCCCTTGAACTCCGATCCAGCCGAGCGTTGAGGAGAGTTTCGTCAGCACGACGGCGTGGTGACGATATTGATGTTCTACCGATGCAGAGCTTCGCCTAAGCACCACTACAGTATTATCGAGGTGGACTATGGTGGAGGGGGGCACCGCACGCTAAAAGATCAAAAGATCAATTGTTGTGTCTATGGGGTGCCCCCTCCTCCGTATATAAAGGGGGAGGAGGAGGGGGCCGGCCAAGAGGAGGAGGCCCGCCCAAGGGGGGGGGGCAATCCTACTCCAAGTAGGTTTTGCCCCCCTTTCCTATTCCAACTAGGAGAAGGGGGAAGGAGGAGGTGGAGAAAAGGAAGGAGAAGGGGGGCCGCGCCCCCTTGCCTTTCCCAATTCGGATTGGGGCAAGGGGGGCCGCGCGCGACCTCCTGCTGCCTCTCCTCACCCACCACTTTGGTCCCATGAGGCCCAATAACCCCCCCCCCCCCCGGGGGGGGGGGGAAGGGGTTCCGGTAACCCCCCGGCACTCCGGTATATATCCGATAACCCCCGGAACCATTCTGGTGTCCGAATATAGTCGTCCAATATATCAATCTTCATGTCTCGACCATTTCGAGACTCCTCGTCATGTCCGTGATCACATCCGGGACTCTGAACAACCTTCGGTACATCAAAACTCATAAACTCATAATATAACCATCATCGAAATGTTAAGCGTGCGGACCCTACGGGTTCGAGAACTATGTAGACATGACCGAGACACGTCTCCGGTCAATAACCAATAGCGGAACCTGGATGCTCATATTGGCTCCCACATATTCTACGAAGATCTTTATCGGTCAGACCGCATAACAACATACGTTGTTCCCTTTGTCATCGGTATGTTACTTTGCCCGAGATTCGATCATCGGTATCTCAATACCTAGTTCAATCTCGTTACCGGCAAGTCTCTTTACTCGTTTCGTTATATATCATCCCGCAACTTACTCATTAGTTGCAATGCTGGTAAGGCTTAAGTTATGTGCATTACCGAGAGGGCCCAGAGATACCTCTCCGACAATCGGAGTGACAAATCCTAATCTCAAAATACGCCAACCCAACAAGGACCTTTGGTAGACACCTGTAGAGCACCTTTATAATCACCCAGTTACGTTGTGACATTTGGTAGCACACAAAGTGTTCCTCCGGTAAACGGGAGTTGCATAATCTCATAGTCATAGGAACATGAATAAGTTATGAAGAAAGCAATAGCAACAAACTAAACGATCAAGTGCTAAGCTAACGGAATGGGTCAAGTCAATCACATCATTCTCCTAATGATGTGATCCCGTTAATCAAATGACAACCCATGTCAGTGGCTAGGAAACATAACCATCTTTGGTCAACGAGCTAGTCAAGTAGAGGCATACTAGTGACACTCTGTTTGTCTATGTATTCACACATGTATTACGTTTCCGGTTAATACAATTCTAGCATGAATAATAAACATTTATCATGATATAAGGAAATAAATAATAACTTTATTATTGCCTCTAGGGCATATTTCCTTCAATTTGGACATCGGAAGAGTTCCGGGTAAAATCGGGATTTTACCGGAGTACCGGAGGGGTTACTGGAACCCCCCGGGGGCTAATGGGCCTTGTTGGGCCATAAGGGAAAGAGAGAGGGGGCGGCCTAGGGCAGGCAGCGTGCCCCCTCCCTCTGGTCTGAAATGGACTAGGAGAGGGGGGGGGACGCCCCCCTTTCCTTCTCTGTCTTCCCCTTCCTTTCCCCCTCCTAGTAGGAGTAGGAAAGGGAGGAATCCTACTCCTACTAGGAAGAGGTCCTCCTCCCGGCGCACCAACAAGGTCCGGCCGGCCTCCCCCTTGCTCCTTTATATACAGGGGCAGGGGGGCACCTCTAGACACACAATTTGTTCACAAAGATCTCTCCCAGCCGTGTGCGGTGCCCCCCTCCACCATAATCCACCTCGGTCATACTGTAGCGGTGTTTAGGCGAAGCCCTGTTGTGGTAGCTTCATCAACATCGTCACCACGCCGTCGTGCTGACGAAACTCTTCCCCAAGCTCTACTGGATCATGAGTTTGCGGGACGTCACCGAGCTGAACGTGTGCTGAACGCGGAGGTGCCGTACGTTCGGTACTGAGGATCGGTCGATCGTGAAGACGTACGACTACATCAACGGCGTTGTCATAACACTTCCGCTTAACGGTCTACGAGGGTACGTGGACGACACTCAGGGGCGGAGCTAGGCTAATGCAAGGGTATGCAATGCATACCCCAACTATTTTTGCCAAAAAAATTCTGTATATAAGCTCCTATATGCCTTTGTATACCGTATGGCAGTCTAATTGTACATACAGACGAGAGAAACGAAGAAGAGAACGATCCCAGCGCCACTTGGGCCAATGTTGGGCTGCTATGTTGCTAGTTAGTGCTAGTGGGCCTTATCCTTTGAGGCTTAACGCTGGCGGCTGGCCGATTGACGAAGCCAAGGAGACATCCAGCCTCCAGCCTTCGATTCAACTGCCGTTGCGCTGCGTCTGCTGCATCGAGTCAATTGATTTCTCCGAGAAGAAGTGCCAGAAAAACAAGGTGAATATCATGCATCTACATTTCTAAATTATGAACATTTGAATTTGTAAGATTGCCCACAATGCCATTATTTCTTGCTTCCAAAAGGTGATCGTAGAGTTAACTTCTGATTTTCCTCGTTGTTGCAATGCAACTGAGTTATTGAAGACACTATTGCTACAAAGAATAATTTATAGTTTCGTTGTTATTATCATGAACTTTTTTATTTCTTACATTGTTGTGAAGAAAAAAGAAAATCTTTACCGTGCATACCCATGTCAGAAATCCTGGCTCCGCCACTGACGACACTCTCCCCTCTCGTTGCTATGCATCACCATGATCCTGCGTGTGCGTAGGATTTTTTTGAAATTACTACGTTCCCCAACAGTGGCATCCGAGTCTGGTTTTATGTGTAGATGTTATGTGCACGAGTAGAACACAAGTGAATTTGTGGGCGATACAAGTCATACTGCTTACCATCATGTCATACTTTGGTCCGGCGGTATTGTTGGATGAAGCGGCCCGGACCGACATTACGCGTATGCTTACGTGAGACTGGTTCTACCGACGTGCTTTGCACATAGGTGGTTGGCGGGTGTCAGTTTCTCCAACTTTAGTTGAACCGAGTGTGGCTACGCCCGGTCCTTGAGAAGGTTAAAACAGCACTAACTTGACGAACTATCGTTGTGGTTTTGATGCGTAGGTAAGAACGGTTCTTGCTCAGCCCGTAGCAGCCACGTAAAACTTGCAACAACAAAGTAGAGGACGTCTAACTTGTTTTTGCAGGGCATGTTGTGATGTGATATGGTCAAGACATGATGCTATATTTATTGTATGAGATGATCATGTTTTGTAACAGAGTTATCGACAACTGGTAGGAGCCATATGGTTGTCGCTTTATTGTATGCAATGCAATCGCGCTGTAATGCTTTACTTTATCACTAAGCTGTAGCGATAGTCGTAGAAGCAATAGTTGGCGAGACGACAACGATGCTACAATGGAGATCAAGGTGTCGCACCGGTGACGATGGTGATCATGACGGTGCTTCAGAGATGGAGATCACAAGCACAAGATGATGATGGCCATATCATATCACTTATATTGATTGCATGTGATGTTTATCCTTTATGCATCTTATTTTGTTTTGTTTGACGGTAACATTATAAGATGATCTCTCACTAAATTTCAAGATAAAAGTGTTCTCCCTAAGTATGCACTGTTGCCAAAGTTCGTCGTGCCGAGACAACACGTGATGATCGGGTGTGATAAGCTCTACGTCCATCTACAACGGGTGCAAGCCAGTTTTGCACACGCAGAATACTCGAGTTAAACTTGACGAGCCTAGAATATGCATATATGGCCTCGGAACACTGAGACCGAAAGGTCGAGCATGAACCATATAGTAGATATGATCAACATAGTGATGTTCACCATTGAAAACTACTCCATTTCACGTGATGATCGGTTATGGTTTAGTTGATGTGGATCACGTGATCACTTAGATGATTAGAGGGATGTCTATCTAAGTGGGAGTTCTTAAGTAATATGATTAATTGAACTTAAATTTATCATGAACTTAGTACCTGATAGTGTATTGCTTATCTATGTTGTTGTAGATATATGGCCCGTGCTGTTGTTTCGTTGAATTTTAATGCGTTCCTTGAGAATGCAAAGTTGAAAGATGATGGTAGCAATTACACGGACTGGGTCCGTAACTTGAGGATTATCCTCATTGCTGCAAAAAAGAATTACATCCTGGAAGCACCGCTGGGTGCCAGGCCTGCTGCAGATGCTGCTGATGACGTTAAGAACGTCTGGCAGAGTAAAGCTGATGACTACTCGATAGTTCAGTGTGCCATGCTTTACGGCTTAGAACCGGGACTTCAATGACGTTTTGAATGTCATGGAGCATATGAAATGTTCCAAGAGTTGAAGTTCATATTTCAAGAAAATGCCCGGATTGAGAGATGTGAAGTCTCCAATAAGTTCTATAGCTGGAAGATGGTGGAGAATAGTTCTGTCAGTGAGCATATACTCAAAATGTCTGGGTATCATAATCACTTGACTCAACTGAGAGTTAATCTTCCTGTTGATAGTGTCATTGACAGAGTTCTTTAATCACTGCCACCAAGCTACAAAAGCTTCATGATGAACTATAATATGCAAGGGATGAATAAGACAATTCCTGAGCTCTTCGCGATGCTAAAGGCTGCGGAGGTAGAAATCAAAAAGGAGCATCAAGTGTTGATGGTTAACAAAACCACCAGTTTTAAGAAAAAGGGTAAAGAGAAGAAGAAGGGGAACTTCAAGAAGAACAGCAAGCAATTTGCTGCTCAAGATAAGAAACCCAAGTCTGGACCTAAGCCTGAGACTGAGTGCTTCTACTGCAAATAGACTGGTCACTGGAAGCGGAACTGCCCCAAGTATTTGGCGGATAAGAAGGATGTCAAGGTGAACAAAGGTATATGTGATATACATGTTATTGATGTGTACCTTACCAGAGCTCGCAGTAGCACCTGGGTATTTGATACTGGTTCTGTTGCTAATATTTGCAACTCGAAACAGGGACTACCGATTAAGCGAAGACTGGCTAAGGACGAGGTGACGATGTGTGTGGGAAATGGTTCCAAAGTCGATGTGATCGCCGCAACACGCTACCTCTACATCTACCTTCGGGATTAGTTTTAGACCTAAATAATTGTTATTTGATGCCAGCGTTGAGCATGAACATTATATCTGGATCTTGTTTAATGCGAGAAGGTTATTCATCCGAGAATAATGGTTGTTCTATTTATATGAGTAATATCTTTTATGGTCATGCACCCTTGAAGAGTGGTCTATTTCTGATGAATCTCGATAGTAGTGATACACATATTCATAATATTGAAGCCAAAAGATGCAGAGTTGGTAATGATAGTGCAACTTATTTGTGGCACTGCCGTTTAGGTCATATTGGGGTAAAGCGCATGAAGAAACTCCATACTGATGGACTTTTGGAATCACTTGATTATGGATCACTTGGTACTTACGAACCATGCCTTATGGGCAAGATGACTAAAACTCCGTTCTCCGGAACTATGGAGCGAGCAACAGATTTTTTGGAAATCATACATACTGATGTATGTGGTCCAATGAATATTGAGGCTCGCGGCGGGTATCGTTATTTTCTCACCTTCACAGATGATTTGAGCAGATACGGGTATATCTACTTGATGAAACATAAGTATGCAACATTTGAAAAGTTCAAAGAATTTCAGAGTGAAGTGGAAAATCATCGTAACAAGAAAATAAAGTTTCTACGATCTGATCGTGGAGGAGAATATTTGAGTTACGAGTTTGGTCTACATTTGAAACAATGCTGAATAGTTTCGCAACTCACGCCACCCAGAACACCACAGCGTAATGGTGTGTCCGAACGTCGTAATCGTACTTTACTAGATATGGTGTGATCTATGATGTCTCTTATTGATTTACCGCTATCGTTTTGGGGTTATGCTTTAGAGACGGCTGCATTCACGTTAAATAGGCACCATCAAAATCCGTTGAGACGACGCCTTATGAACTATGGTTTGGCAAGAAACCAAAGTTGTCATTTCTTAAAGTTTGGGCCGCGATGCTTATATGTGAAAAAGCTTCAACCTGATAAGATCGAACCCAAATCTGAGAAATGTGTCTTCATAGGATACCCAAAGGAAACTGTTGGGTACGCCTTCTATCACAGATCTGAAGGCAAGACATTTGTTGCTAAGAATGGATCCTTTCTAGAGAAGGAGTTTCTCTCGAAAGAAGTGAGTGGGAGGAAAGTAGAACTTGATGAGGTAACAGTACCTGCTCCCTTATTGGAAAGTAGTTCATCACAGAAACCTGTTCCTGTGACACCTACACCAATTAGTGAGGAAGCTAATGATGATGATCATGAAACTTCAGATCAAGTTACTACCGAACCTCGTAGGTCAACCAGAGCAAGATCCGCACCAGAGTGGTATGGTAATCCTGTTCTGGAGGTCATGTTACTTGACCATGACGAACCTATGAACTATGAGGAAGCGATGATGAGCCCAGATTCCGCAAAATGGCTTGAGGCCATGAAATCTGAGATGGGATCCATGTATGAGAACAAAGTGTGGACTTTGGTTGACTTGCCCGATGATCGGCAAGCCATCGAGAATAAATGGATCTTCAAGAAGAAGACGAACGTTGACGGTAATGTTACTGTCTACAAAGCTCGACTTGTTGCGAAAGGTTTTCGACAAGTTCAAGGAGTTGACTACGATGAGACCTTCTCACCTGTAATGATCCTTAAGTCCGTCTGAATCATGTTAGCAATTGCCCCGTTTTATGCTTATGAAATTTGGCAAATGGATGTAAAGACTGCATTCCTGAATGGATTTCTGGAAGAAGAGTTGTATATGATGCAACCTGAAGGTTTTATCGATCCAAAGGGAGCTAACAAAGTGTGCAAGCTCTAGTGATCCATTTATGGACTGGTGCAAGCCTCTCGGAGTTGGAATAAACGTTTTGATAGTGTGATCAAAGCATATGGTTTTATACAGACTTTTGGAGAAGCATGTATTTACAAGGAAGTGAGTGGGAGCTTTGTAGCATTTCTAATATTATATGTGGATGACATATTGTTGATTGGAAATGATATAGAATTTCTGGATAGCATAAAAGGATACTTGAATAAGAGTTTTTCAATGAAAGACCTCGGTGAAGCTGCTTATATATTGGGCATCAAGATCTATAGAGATAGATCAAGACACTTAATTGGACTTTCACAAAGCACATACCTTGATAAAGTTTTGAAGAAGTTCAAAATGGATCAAGCTAAGAAAGGGTTCTTGCCTGTATTACAAGGTGTGAAGTTGAGTAAGACTCAATGCCCGACCACTGCAGAAGATAGAGAGAAAATGAAAAGTGTTCCCTATGCTTCAGCCATAGGCTCTATCATGTATGCAATGCTGTGTACCAGACCTGATGTGTGCCTTGCTATTAGTCTAGCAGGGAGGTACAAAAGTAATCCAGGAGTGGATCACTTGATAGCGGTCAAGAACATCCTGAAGTACCTGAAAAGGACCAAGGATTTGTTTCTCATTTATGGAGGTGACAAGGAGCTCATCGTAAATGGTTACATTGATGCAAGCTTTGACACTGATCCAGACGATTCTAAATCGCAAACCGGATACATGTTTATATTAAACGGTGGAGCTGTCAGTTGGAGCAGTTCTAAACAGAGCGTTGTGGCGGGATCTACATGAGAAGCGAAGTACATTTCCGCTTCGGAAGTAGCAAATGAAGGAGTCTGGATGAAGGAGTTCATATCCGATCTAGGTGTCATACCTAGTGCATCGGGTCCAATGAAAATCTTTTGTGATAATACTGGTGCAATTGCCTTGGCAAAGGAATCCAGATTTCACAAGAGAACCAAGCACATCAAGAGACGCTTCAACTCCACCCGGGATCAAGTCCAGGTGGGAGACATAGAGATTTGCAAGATACATACAGATCTGAATGTTGCAGACCCGTTGACTAAGCCTCTTCCACGAGCAAAACATGATCAGCACCAAGGCTCCATGGGTGTTAAAATCATTACTGTGTAATCTAGATTATTGACTCTAGTGCAAGTGGGAGACTGAAGGAAATATGCCCTAGAGGCAATAATAAAGTTATTATTTATTTCCTTATTTCATGATAAATGTTTATTATTCATGGTAGAGTTGTATTAACCGGAAACATAATACATGTGTGAATACATAGACAAACATAGTGTCACTAGTGTGCCTCTACTTGACTAGCTCATTGATCAAAGATGGTTAAGTTTCCTAACCATAGACATTAGTTGTCGTTTTATCAATGGGATCACATCATTAGGAGAATGATGTGATTGACTTGACCCATTCCGTTAGCTTATTCATGTTCCTATGACTATGAGATTATGCAACTCCCGAATACCAGAGGAACACTTTGTGTGCTACCAAACATCACAACGTAACTGGGTGATTATAAAGGTGCTCTACAAGTGTCTCCGATGGTACTTGTTGTGTTGGCATAGATCAATATTAGGATTTGTCACTCCGATTGTCGGAGAGGTATCTCCGGACCCTCTCGGTAATGCACATCACTATAAGGCTTGCAAGCAATTCAACTAATGAGTTAGTTGCGGGATAGTGCATTACGAAATGAATAAAGAGACTTGCTGGTAACAAGATTGAACTAGGTATTGGGATACCGACGATCGAATCTCGGGAAAGTAACATACCGATGACAAAGAGAACAACGTATAGTGTTATGCGGTTTGACCGATAAAGATCTTCATAGAATATGTAGGAACCAATATGAGCATCTAGGTTCCGCTATTGGTTATTTACCGGAGACATGTCTCGGTCATGTCTACATAGTTCTCGAACCCGTAGGGTCTGCACACTTAAAGTTCTGTGACGATCAGTTTTATGAGTTTATATGTTTTGATGAACCAAAGGTAGTTCGGAGTCCCAGATATGATCACGGACATTACGAGGAGTCTCGAAATGGTCGAGACATAAAGATTGATATATTGGAAGCCTAGATTTGGACATCAGAAGAGTTCTGGGTAAAATCGGGATTTTACCGGAGTACTAGAGGGGTTACTGGAATCCCCCGGGGGCTAATGGGCCTTGTTGGGCCATAAGGGAAAGAGAGAGGGGCCGGCCTGGGGCAGGAAGTGCGTCCCCTCCCTCTGGTCTGAATTAGATTAGGAGAGGGGGGGGCGCCCCCCTTTCCTTCTCTTTCTTCCCCTTCCTTTCCCCCTCCTAGTAGGAGTAGGAAAGGGAGGAATCCTACTCCTACTAGGAGGAGGATTCCTCCTCCTGGCGCACCAACAAGGGACGGCCGGCCTCCCCCTTGCTCCTTTATATACAGGGGCAGGGGGCACTTCTAGACACACAAGTTGATCACAAAGATCTCTCCCGGCCGTGTGCGGTGCCTCCCTCCACCATAATCCACCTCGGTCATACTGTAGCGGTGTTTAGGCGAAGCCCTGCTGCGGTAGCTTCATCAACATCGTCACCACGCCGTCGTGCTGACGAAACTCTTCCCCGAGCTCTACTGGATCGTGAGTCTGTGGGATGTCACCGAGCTGAACATGTGCTGAACGCGGAGGTGCCGTACGTTCGGTACTGAGGATTGGTCGATCGTGAAGACGTACGACTACATCAACCGCGTTGTCATAACGCTTCCGCGTAACGGTCTATGAGGGTACGTGGATGACACTCTCCCCTATCGTTGCTATGCATCACCATGATCCTGCGTGTGCATAGGAATTTTTTTGAAATTACTACGTTCCCCAACACTAATCTCTTTTTTGGGTAGGAGCCAGCTGACCGACAAACGTGAATAGGGCAAAATGAGTTTGAGATATCAATTGATACTTAAGTCTAGCTTGATAGCTGTTGTGATCTCAAAATTGATCACATGTCTGCGAGTGCTGAACCAGGAGTTCTCATCGAACGAGAATACTCTATCAAAACAGTCCTTTGTCTTGATTTATAAACAAAACATCAAACATATTCATATAACAACAAGCACATGTTCAGAAAAAGAAGAAAATAGTCTGTTGTGGTCCAAAATACAAACATGTCCAAAAGCGAAATAAAAAATGATACATGGTTCCATGATGACAAGGCGTCAACTATTAGGGAGGCAACCAAAGCTGCCAACCGACTATTTGAAGACCATCCATCATGTCACCTACCAAGGTCTTGTCCCGTCGCGTAGACAACGACCGCCACCGTTGCATAAAATCCACTAGCTTGAAAAAAAGAGTCAATAGTATGTCGTAAATAGGGCCTTCCCGATAACCATGCTACTATTGGTTATCCATAAGGTCCACGCCATTACAGCGAACACTGGACAAAAGAGATTTCTCCTCATTTAGGTACATTGAACCCGCACAGCTAGAAAGTCCCCCAGGATGGAGGCCTGCCACTCACGCCCGAGAGCCTCATGGACACAACTCAAAAGGAAGCGATCGATGGGACACGAGAAGAAGATGGTCTTCCTAGACTCGGGCACCGCACATAAGGGAAAAAGACCATCATGTTGGAAATATGCCCTAGAGGCAATAATAAAATGGTTATTATTATATTTCCTTGTTCATGAAAATTGTCTATTGTTCATGCTATAATCGTGTTATCCGGAAATCGTAATACATGTGTGAATACATAGACCACAACATGTCCCTAGTGAGCCTCTAGTTGACTAGCTCGTTGATCAATAGATGGTTATGTTTTCCTAACCATGGACATTGGATGTCATTGATAACGGGATCACATCATTAGGAGAATGATGTGATGGACAAGACCCAATCCTAAGCATAGCACAAGATTGTGTAGTTCGTCTACTAGAGCTTTTCTGAATGTCAAGTATCATTTCCTTAGACCATGAGATTGTGAAACTCCCGGATGCCGTAGGAGTGCTTTGGGTGTACCAAACGTCACAACGTAACTGGGTGGCTATAAAGGTGCACTACAGGTATCTCCGAAAGTGTCTGTTGGGTTGGCATGAATCGAGACTGGGATTTGTCACTCCGTATGACGGAGAGGTATCTCTGGGCCCACTCGGTAATGCATCATCATAATGAGCTCAGTGTGACTAAGTAGTTGGTCATGGGATCATGCATTACGGAACGAGTAAAGTGACTTGCCGGTAACGAGATTGAACGAGGTATTGGGATACCGACGATCGAATCTCGGGCAAGTAACGTGCCGATTGACAAAGGGAATTGTATACGGGATTGCTTGAATCCTCGACATCGTGGTTCATCCGATGAGATCATCGTGGAACATGTGGGAGCCAACATGGGTATCCAGATCCCACTGTTGGTTATTGGCCGGAGAGTTGTCTCGGTCATGTCTGCATGGTTCCCGAACCCGTAGGGTCTGCACACTTAAGGTTCGATGACGCTAGGGTTATTAGGAAGACTTGTATGTGATTACCGAATGTTGTTCGGAGTCCCGGATGAGATCCCGGACGTCATGAGGAGTTCCGGAATGGTATGGAGGTGAAGATTTATATGTAGGAAGTTGTCATACGGTCACCGGAAAGGTTCGGGGGCATATCGGTATTGTACCGGGGCCACCGGAGGGGTTCCGGGGGTCCACCGGGAGGGGCCACCTCTCTCGGTGGGCCTAACGTGCTGTAGAGGAAAGGGAACCAGCCTTACATGGTTTGGGCGCATCCCCCCTTGGGCCCATGCGCCTAGGGTTGGGGGGGAAACCCTAAAGGGGGCGCCCCCCTTGCTTGGGGGGCAAGCCCCCTCCCCTTGGCCGCTGCCCCCCTAGATCTCATCTAGAGGTTCCGGCCCCCTTCCTCCTTCCCCTATAAATAGAGGGGCAAGGGGAGGGCTGCACAACACATCCAAGGCGCAGCCCCTCCCCTTCCCAACACCTCTCCTCCTCCGCAAGAGCTTGGTGAAGCCCTGCCGGAGTACTGCTGCTCCACGACCACCACACCGTCGTGCTACTGTTGGAGCCCTCTTCCTCAACTCTCCCTCCTCCTTACTGGATCAAGGTGCGGGAGACGTCCTCGCTCTGTACGTGTGTTAAACGCGGAGGTGCCGTCCGTTCGGCACTAGGAGCATCGGTGATTTGGATCACGACGAGTACGACTCCATCAACCCTGTTCTCTTGAACGCTTCCGCTCGCGATCTAGAAGTGTATGTAGATGTACTCCTCTCCCTCTCGTTACTAGATGACTCCGTAGATTGGTCTTGGTGATGCGTAGAAAATTTTAAATTTCTGCTACGATCCCCCACAGTGGTATCAGAGCTAGGTCTATGCGTAGTTTCTATGCACGAGTAGAACACAAGTTGTTGTGGGCGTCGATTTTGTCAATTTACTTGCCGTTACTAGTCTTATCTTGATTCGGCGGCATCGTGGGATGAAGCGGCCCGGACCGACCTTACACGTACGCTTACGTGAGACTGGTTCCACCGACTGACATGCACTAGTTGCATAAGGTGGCTGGCGGGTGTCTGTCTCTCCCACTTTAGTCGGATCGGATTCGATGAAAAGGGTCCTTATGAAGGGTAAATATAAATTGGCATATCAAGTTGTGGTTTTGGCGTAGGTAAGAGACGTTCTTGCTAGAAACCTATAGCAGCCATGTAAAAACTTGCAACAACAATTAGAGGACGTCTAACTTGTTTTTGCAGCATATGTCGTGTGATGTGATATGGCCAAAAGGATGTGATGAATGATATATGTGATGTATGAGATTGATCATGTTCTTGTAATAGGAATCACGACTTGCATGTCGATGAGTATGACAACCGGCAGGAGCCATAGGAGTTTTCTTAATTTATTTATGACCTGCGTGTCAACTTATACGTCATGCAATTACTTTACTTTATCGCTAACCGTTAGCCATAGTAGTAGAAGTAATAGTTGACGAGACAACTTCATGAAGACACGATGATGGAGATCATGATGATGGAGATCATGGTGTCATGCCGGTGACGACGATGATCATGGCGCCCCGAAGATGGAGATCAAAAGGAGCAAAATGATATTGGCCATATCATGTCACTATTTGATTGCATGTGATGTTTATCATGTTTTACATCTTATTTGCTTAGAATGACGGTAGCATAAATAAGATGACCCCTCGCAATAATTTCAAGAAAGTGTTCTCCCTAACTATGCACCGTTGCTAAGGTCCATTGTTCCGAAGCACCACGTGATGATCGGGTGTGATAGGTTCTAACGTTCGCATACAACGGGTGTAAGCCAGATTTACACACGCAAAACACTTAGGTTGACTTGACGAGCCTAGTATGTACAGACATGGCCTCGGAACACGGAAGACCGAAAGTGCGAACATGAGTCGTATAGAAGATACGATCAACATGAAGATGTTCGCCGATGATGACTAGTCCGTCTCACGTGATGATCGGACACGGCCTAGTTGAATCGGATCATGTATCACTTAGATGACTAGAGGGATGTCTATCTGAGTGGGAGTTCATTAAATAATTTGATTAGATGAACTTAATTATCATGAACTTAGTCTAAAATCTTTACAATATGTCTTGTAGATCAAATGGCCCACGTGAATGTTGTCCTCAACTTCAATGCGTTCCTAGAGAAAACCAAGCTGAAAGACGATGGTAGAAACTATACGGACTGGGTCCGGAACTTGAGGATCATCCTCATAGCTACCAAGAAAGCATATGTCCTTGAAGCACCGCTAGGTGAAGCACCACCCCCAGCAAACCAAGACGTTATGGATGCTTGGCAGTCCCGTGTTGATGATTACTCCCTGGTTTAGTGCGGCATGCTTTACATCTTAGAACCGGGGCTCTAGAAGCGTTTTGAGCAACACGGAGCATATGAGATGTTCCAAGAGCTGAAAATGGTTTTCCAAGCTCATGCCGGGGTCGAGAGATATGAAGTCTCCGACAAGTTCTACAATTGTAAGATGGAGGAGAATAGTTCCGTCAGCGAGCACATACTCAAAATGTCTGGGTTGCACAACCGCTTGTCTTAGCTGGGAGTTAATCTCCCGGATGATGCGGTCGTTGACAGAATCCTTCAGTCACTCCCACCTAGCTACAAGAGCTTTGTGATGAACTTCAATATTCAGGGGATGGAAAAGACCATTCCTGAGGTATATTCAATGCTGAAATCAGCGGAGGTGGAAATCAAAAAGGAACATCAAGTGTTGATGGTGAATAAAACCACTAAGTTCAAGAAAGGCAAGGGTAAAAAGAACTTCAAGAAAGACGGCAAGGGAGTTGCCGCGCCCTGTAAGCAAGCTGCCGGGAAGAAGCCAAAGAATGGACCCAAGTCCGAGACTGAGTGTTTTTATTGCAAGGAAAGTGGTCACTGGAAGCGGAACTGCCCCAAGTACTTAGCGGACAAGAAGGCCGGCAACACCAAAGGTATATGTGATATACATGTTATTGATGTGTACCTTACTAGTACTCGTAGTAGCTCCTGGTATTTGATACTGGTGCGGTTGCTCATATTTGCAACTCAAAACAGGAGCTGCGGAATAAGCGGAGACTGGCGAAGGACGAGGTGACGATGCGCGTCGGGAATGGTTCCAAGGTCGATGTGATCGCCGTCGGCACGCTACCTCTACATTTACCTATGAGATTAGTTTTAAACCTTAATAATTGTTATTTAGTGCCAGCTTTGAGCATGAACATTGTATCAGGATCTTGTTTAATACGAGATGGCTACTCATTTAAATCCGAGAATAATGGTTGTTCTATTTATATGAGAGATATGTTTTATGGTCATGCCCCACTGGTCAATGGTTTATTCTTATTTAATCTCGAACATGATGTTACACATATTCATAGTGTGAACACCAAAAGATGTAAGGTTGATAATGATAGTCCCACATACTTGTGGCACTGCCACCTTGGTCACATTGGTGTCAAACGCATGAAGAAACTCCATGCAGATGGACTTTTGGAGTCTCTTGATTATGAATCACTTGACACGTGCGAACCATGCCTAATGGGAAAAATGAACAAGACTCCATTCTCCGGAACAATGGAGCGAGCAACCAACTTATTGGAAATCATACATACTGATGTGTGCGGTCCAATGAGTGTTGAGGCTTGCGCTGGCTATCGTTATGTTCTCACCCTCACTGATGACTTGAGTAGATATGGGTATGTCTACTTAATGAAACACAAGTCTGAGACCTTTGAAAAGTTCAAGGAATTTCAGAGTGAGGTTGAGAATCAACGTGACAGGAAAATCAAGTTCTTACGATCAGATTGTGGGGGAGAATATTTGAGTCACGAATTTGGCACGCACTTAAGGAAATGTGGAATAGTTTCACAACTCACGCCGCCTGGAACACCTCAGCGTAATGGTGTGTCCGAACGTCGTAATCGCACTCTATTGGATATGGTGCGATCTATGATGTCTCTTAGCGATCTACCGCTGTCATTTTGGGGCTATGCTTTAGAGACTGCCGCATTCACTTTAAATAGGGCTCCGCCAAAATCCGTTGAGACGACACCGTATGAATTATGGTTTGGGAAGAAACCTAAGCTGTCGTTTCTAAAAGTTTGGGGATGCGATGCTTATGTGAAGAAACTTCAACCTGAAAAGCTCGAACCCAAATCAGAAAAATGCGTCTTCATAGGATACCCTAAAGAAACTATTGGGTATACCTTCTACCTCAGATCCGAAGGCAAAATCTTTGTTGCCAAGAATGGATCCTTTCTAGAGAAAGAGTTTCTCTCGAAAGAAGTAAGTGGGAGAAAAGTAGAACTTGATGAAGTATTGCCTCTTGAACCGGAGAGTGGCGCAGCTCAGGAAAATGTTCCTGAGGTGCCTGCACTGACTAGAGAGGAAGTTAATGATGATGATCATGAAACTTCAGATCAAGTTGCTACTGAACTTCGTAGGTCCACAAGGACACATTCCGCACCAGAGTAGTACGGCAACCCTGTCCTGGAAATCATGTTGTTGGACAATGGTGAACCTTTGAACTATGAAGAAGCGATGACGGGCTCAGATTCCGACAAATGGCTGGAAGCCATGAAATCCAAGATAGGATCCATGTATGAAAATGAAGTATGGACTTTGACTGACTTTCCCGTTGATTGGAGAGCCATAGAAAATAAATGGATCTTTAAGAAGAAGACAGAAGCGGATGGTAATGTGACCATCTATAAGGCTCGGCTTGTCGCTAAGGGTTATCGACAAGTTCAAGGGGTTGACTACGATGAGACTTTCTCACCCGTTGCGAAGCTGAAGTCCGTCCGAATCATGTTAGCAATTGCCGCATTCTATGATTATGAGATATGGCAAATGGACATCAAAACGACATTCCTTAATGGTTTCCTTAAGGAAGAATTGTATATGATGCAGCTGGAAGGTTTTGTCGATCCTAAGAATGCTGACAAGGTGTGCAAGCTCCAACTCTCAATCTATGGGCTGGTGCAAGCATCTCGGAGTTGGAACATTTGATTTGATGAAATGATCAAAGCGTTTGGGTTTACGCAAACTTATGGAGAAGCCTGTGTTTACAAGAAAGTGAGTGGGAGCTCTATAGCATTTCTCATATTATATGTGGATGAGATACTGTTGATGGGAAATGATATAGAATTCTTGGAAAGCATAAAGGCCTACTTGAACAAGTGTTTTTCAATGAAGGATCTTGGAGAAGCTGCTTATATATTAGGCATCAAGATCTATAGAGATAGATCGAGACGCCTCATTGGTCTTTCACAGAGTACGTACCTTGACAAGATATTGAAGAAGTTCAATATGGATCAGTCCAAGAAGGGGTTCTTGCATGTGTTGCAAGGTACAAGATTGAGCACGGCTCAATGCCCGACCACGGCAGAAGATAGAGAAAAGATGAGTGTCGTCCCCTATGCCTCAGCCATAGGGTCTATCATGTATGGCATACTGTGTACCAGACCTGATGTCAACCTTGTCGTAAGTTTGGTAGGAAGGTACCAAAGTAATCCCGGCATGGAACACTGGACAGCGGTCAAGAATATCCTGAAGTACCTGAAAAGGACTAAGGATATGTTTCTCATTTATGGAGGTGGCGAAGAGCTCGTCGTAAAGGGTTACGTCGATGCTAGCTTTGACACAGATCTGGATGACTCTAAGTCACAAACCGGATACATGTATATCTTGAATGGTGGGGCAGTCAGCTGGTGCAATTGCAAGCAAAGCGTCGTGGCAGGATCTACATGTGAAGCGGAGTACATGGCAGCCTCAGAGGCAGCACAAGAAGCAATCTGGGTGAAGGAGTTCATTACCGACCTAGGAGTCATTCCCAATGTGTCAGGCCCGATGACTCTCTTCTATGACAACACTGGAGCTATTGCCCTTGCCAAGGAGCCCAGGTTTCACAGGAAGACCATGCATATCAAGCGCACTCCAGTCGTGAAAATGTTCAAAATGGAGACATAGATATTTGTAAAGTGCATACGGACCTGAATGTCGCAGATCCGTTGACTAAACCTCTCCCTCGAGCAAAACATGATCAACACCAGAACTCTATGGGTGTTCGATTCATCACAATGTAACTAGATTATTGACTCTAGTGCAAGTGGGAGACTGTTGGAAATATGCCCTAGAGGCATTAATAAAATGGTTATTATTATATTTCCTTGTTCATGATAATTGTCTATTGTTCATGCTATAATTGTGTTATCCGGAAATCGTAATACATGTGTGAATACATAGACCACAACATGTCCCTAGTGAGCCTCTAGTTGACTAGCTCATTGATCAATAGATGGTTACGGTTTCCCGACCATAGACATTGGATGTCATTGATAACGGGATCACATCATTAGGAGAATGATGTGATGGACAAGACCCAATCCTAAGCATAGCACAAGATCGTGTAGTTCATCTGCTAGAGCTTTTCTGAATGTCAAGTATCATTTTCTTAGACCATGAGATTGTGCAACTCCCGGATGCCGTAGGAGCGCTTTGGGTGTACCAAACGTCACAACGTAACTGGGTGGCTATAAAGGTGCACTACAGGTATCTCCGAAAGTGTCTGTTGGGTTGGCATGAATCGAGACTGGGATTTGTCACTCCGTATGACGGAGAGGTATCTCTGGGCCCACTCGGTAATGCATCATCATAATGAGCTCAGTGTGACTAAGTAGTTGGTCACGGGATCATGCATTACGGAACGAGTAAAGTGACTTGCCGGTAACGAGATTGAACGAGGTATTGGGATACCGACGATCGAATCTCGGGCAAGTAACGTGCCGATTGACAAATGGAATTGTATACGGGATTGCTTGAATCCTCGACATCGTGGTTCATCCGATGAGATCATTGTGGAACATGTGGGAGCCAACATGGGTATCCAGATCCCGCTGTTGGTTATTGGCCGGAGAGTTGTCTCGGTCATGTCTGCATGGTTCCCGAACCCGTAGGGTCTGCACACTTGAGGTTCGATGACGCTAGGGTTATTAGGAAGACTTGTATGTGATTACCGAAAGTTGTTCGGAGTCCCGGATGAGATCCCGGACGTCATGAGGAGTTCCGGAATGGTCCGAAGGTGAAGATTTATATGTAGGAAGTTGTCATATGGTCACCGGAAAGGTTCGGGGGATCGGTATTGTACTGGGGCCACCGGAGGGGTTCCGAGGGTCCACCGGGAGGGGCCACCTCTCTCGGAGGTCCTAATGGGCTGTAGAGGAAAGGGAACAAGCCCTACATGGGCTGGGCGCATCCCCCTTGGGCCCATGCGCCTAGGGTTGGGGGGGGAACCCTAAAGGGGGCGCCCTCCTTGCTTGGGGGGCAAGCCCCCTCCCCTTGGCCGCCGCCCCCCATCTAGATCTCATCTAGAGGGGGCCGGCCCCCTTCCTCCTTCCCCTATAAATAGAGGGGCAAGGGGAGGGCTGCACAACACATCCAAGGCGCAGCCCCTCCCCTCCCCAACACCTCTCCTCCTCCGCAAGAGCTTGGCGAAGCCCTACCGGAGTACTGCTGCTCCACCACCACCACACCGTCGTGCTGCTGTTGGAGCCCTCTTCCTCAACCTCTCCCTCCTCCTTGCTGGATCAAGGCACGGGAGACGTCCTCGCTCCGTACGTGTGTTGAACGCGGAGGTGCTGTCCGTTCGGCGCTGGGATCATTGGTGATTTGGATCACGACGAGTACGACTCCATCAACCCCGTTCTCTTGAACGCTTCCGCTCACGATCTACAAGGGTATGTAGATGTACTCCTCTCCCTCTCGTTGCTAGATGACTCCGTAGATTGATCTTGGTGATGCGTAGAAAATTTTAAATTTCTGCTACGATCCCCAACACATCACCTTCATGCGCCTTAGCCACCTTAGTGCCCTAGAGAAGACAATCAAGGAGGAGCTGCTGAACGAAGGTATTGGTTTTGAGTGTCAAAGGGGCTTTCCACAAAGGGGAGAGACAGACAAGGGTCAGCGACCCGCACATAGGGAATGGTAGGCGACCCATAAGAGAAGAGCCTCGAAGGGGCAAGGTGTTGACTGTCTCCGGGGTATCCGAAAGGATGGCTAGGAGTCTCGGCGCTCACCATAGTTTCCTTCGGTCCAAATGTTCGTTAGAATGAGATTTTCCAACTCCCATCAGGGAAAGCTAGGGCCATTAAGAGCGATGGGTCCGAACAAATCAAAAATAAGGAGGGGAACTCGACTCTAATTGAGTTCCTAACGAGCCACAGGTCGAGCTAAAACCCATAGTACCCTCTCCATCACCTATAGAGACATTTGCACCTGCACGGATATCGTGTTTGATCCATTGGAGGGATTTCCAAAACTGAGATCCCTCCTTGCGATCACATGCAATAATTAGGCGACCTTACAATACTTAGCCTTAATAAGGCACAACATAGACTCCCATCATCCTTCAAGATGATCCACACCCATTTCAACATGAGTGCAACATTCATCTGTTCAGAATAAATAATACCAAGCCCTCGAGGTCTTTTCTGATGTAGAAGTCTACCCATTTCTCCATGATAGCCGCCAAAAAGTCAACCGCAGGGTTGAAAGTAAGGGGGGAAATGGGTCTCCCTATCTTACGGTACGAGATGACCGAAAATAGGGTCCCACCTCCTCATTAATGTTGATAGTGGTGCCTATCACCAGTGATGATGTAGGATCCAAAAGATCTAGGGATCATCAAAGCCCCTCGGTTACAAAACATGGTGGAGGAAGGACCAGTCCAAGCAGTCATACGACTTTTCGAAATCCATCTTGAGGATGACAAACCTCTGGCATTTTTTCCTGGAAAACAACAGGACGCTGCTGCGTATTTTTATTAATTATGTGAAAATAATATAAAAAGGAGTACGAAAGGAAGAAAAAACTATACAACCAAACCAACAAAAAGAAAGCTATACATAAGATCTAAATTAAGCTAGAGCTAGAGAGTATACAACAACAAGTAGAGCATCAAGCATCAATCGAAAGCTCTAACCTAGTCTTTAAAGTCCTGCGGCCCTTCCTCTGAGTCCTGTAGATGGTCCATTTTAGCCCCTCCTTGAATTTCCTTCTTCAAGTGTAGAGGCTGGGCGGTACACTTTTAAAGATAAAGTTATTCCTTGTAGTCCAGACAGCCCAAGAGACCAAAATTATAATTTCCATAACAAAAGGTACATTGAGGAATTTCTTGAGGTGAGCAATTTGCTCTGGAATACTAAATCCTTGGGGTCCAATGATCCCTTGGTGAAGAGAAAGTTGATTGTATGCTTTGGCTTGGTAATGATGAGAGCCAGGTGGCAATTGCTAACAATCCGCACCCAAAATCAAGACCAAATTTGTTAAGAATTACTCAAATTCATGGAATTGAGAAAAAGCTTCTTAAAAAAGGGGAAGATGAAAAGTGTGAAGACAAATCTTCCAAGTTTCACAGAATGGATTGAGATATGCCGATTCTTTGAGAATGAATTCAAATGGGGCCATGTGTGCATTTTTGGTGCATCGCTCCAATGATCTCTCCAAAAATCAAAGAAAATACCATTTTGAATAATGTTGAGAACATCTTCTTTGAATGTTGGCAGCAGTTTTGTGCAATCCTTCCGCCAAAACGAGCAACTATGCAATGTGGTATAACAACCAAAAGCCCCTATGGCGTTGGACTTTAACCTCAAAGATTCATGGAGTATAGGAATCCCGTCATGGATTGTCCCTTAGTAAAGGCGAACTAAGTAAGTTGTGTGAGCCTGTCAGCCCATGTGACAAGCCTAATATCGCACACCTTTGCGAAGATTTGATGGATCACATTAATACCCATGATTGACCTCAAGTGCATGATATCTGTGGCTCCGGCCATCTTGGGGATCGGGATTATCACACTGAAGTTTAGGAGGGATATATCAAGCGTGCTACTGTATAGTTCCTGAAACATCAACATGATCACTGCCTTGATATATGGTCCCAAATTTCTGGAAGGAGGTAGGTAACCCATCCAGTCCGGGAGCAGAGGAGGGCTTCATGTCCAAGACAGCATGGCCAACTTCCTTCACCGAGAATGGGAGGGTTAGTTCCACGTTCTTGATGGCGAAGGTAGCCTCAACAAATCAGTGGTCCAAGGCAAAGGCAGACCCCGACTGGGGTTCCGCCGCGAACAAGAATATTCAGTCGTTGCAGTCACGGAACAAGAACATGACCCACCCTTCCATGGTAGTTCCTTGTTGCGCACAACCACTTTACTGTTGGGTTCTACGGTAGGGTGCGTTGACTGCAAATGAAATTTTTTCTATGCGCAGAACAATCAATAACATGCTACGTGAGATGGATCACAAATCGTTACCACTAGACGCGCGGTGCCGTGCATCGGAAAAAGAGTTGGTGCAGCGCGTCCGCGTGGATCGTCTCCTCCTCGTTTGATCTTCGTCGAACAAACGGTCGCTGGATCCCACGTACAAGTTCGCTGGAGCGGCGCAGGTGCACCCCCTCTAACGTTATCCGCGCGTGCAGGAGGAACGACGTTGGGCGGACTGCTAGGTCCGATCACACAACCGGCGGCGAGTAGAGGTGTCTATTCGCAACACATGCAAACCCTAGTGACAGCGTCGAAGCGATCAATCGCATGAGTGTGCCGCACCCCCACTTTATATAGGCGTCCGTTGCGGGCTCAATACTTGGGCCTCGCACGGACCCTAAAGCCCACAAGTCTACTCGGCCACAATTCGAAAACAGCTCGGATCACATTCGACCAGTGTCCTCGGATCCGACTTGTAGATTCCTTCCCTTAAGCGCGTGACCCCTTAGGTTCAAGACGGCTTGGTCGCAGTTCGGATCACCTCGGAACTGCACGGTTGGTAGCGGCCCCTAGCAAGGCATGTCGAACACCAAGCAGAGTATGAAGCTGGTTAGGCGAACCTGTACATCATACTTCTGTTCCCTTTGTCACATGATATATGTTGTCGGGCTCAAGGCGAGTCTGTCATCCTTGTGCTAGCCCGACCTCTTTCTCGTTCCAATGATGTCCACCACAAACCGAATTATCTCATAATCCGAATCACATGGCCATGCTTATCTCGGTCGGATCACACGAGGGGCTCAGAGTTTTTTTTGCCGCGAGCTACTCAGATGTTCAAATGATCTGAAATTTGGAGCACGCCTCATGCACCAAATTATCCACGATGATTTTCTTTGTTAGATTTTTTAATTCTTTTAGTATCTGTTTTGAATTTTTTCTTCATCACGGGTGCAGATTAGTCTGGGCACCGAATCGCTGCTCTCCAAAATACCTTTCTATTCAGTGCTTTGAGATTCGTAATCTCTTTTAGGGGTATACCTCCACCCAAAAAAGTCTTTCTATAACGTCGCCGATCTTTTTTTCTTTGAAAAAAAAGATAACCCCGGCTTCTGCATTATTTGATGCACACAACCAACGATGACGCCGCCGACCATACCCTGCAGCGAATCAGAAAGTGGTTGCATATTTCTCAGAATGGCAGGGTTAGCATTGAAGCAACCTTCCAACCATAAGCCTGCATCCATCATTCCTCACATCCCCATATCTTGCCCAAACAAGA